>NC_057716.1:105009829-105012183 GCF_004010195.1 Chiloscyllium plagiosum
CTGCACTCCCTCAATAGTCAGAATGTCTTTCCTCAAATTTGGTGACCAGAACTGCGCACAATATTCCAGGTGCGGTCTCACCAGGGCCCTGTACAGCTGCAGAAGAACCTCTTTGCTTCTATACTCAATCCCTCTTGTTATGAAGGCCAGCATGCTATTAGCCTTCTTCACTACCTGCAGTACCTGCATGCTTACCTTCATTGACTGGTGTACAAGAACACCCAGATCTCTTTGTACTGTCCCTTTACCTAACTTGACTCCATTTAGGTAGTAATCTGCCTTCCTGTTCTTGCCACCAAAGTGGATAACCACACATTTATCCACATTAAACTGCATCTGCCATGCATCTGACCACTCACCTAACCTGTCCAGGTCACCCTGTAACCTCCTAACATCCTCCTCACATTTTACCCTGCACCTAGCTTTGCATCATTAGCAAATTTGCTAATGTTACTATTACTACCATCTTCTATGTCATTAATATATTTGAGGCCCTGAATGTACTGACCAAGGACAAGAACAAAGAACAAAACAGCACAAGTACAGGCTTTTCCGCCCTCCAAGCCTGCACTGACACATTTTGCCCTTCCATACCGTCTTCCCTTACAGGATCCGTATCCCTCTATTCCCTTCCTATTCCTGTATCCGTCCAGGTACTTCTCGAATGCTCCTACTGTGTCTGCTTCCACCTGTCTGGAGGATGGACTTTATATCGCAGAGGCCAGACGCCAACTCTCTGACACCACGTCCTACCTTCCCCTTGCCCATGATCTCACTGCGACCCATCAGGACAAAATCACTCACACTGTCCGTGCCCTCATTGCCTGTGGTGATCTCTCCTCCACTGCCTCTCATCTCATAGTCCCCCAGGTCCATGCTACCTGGCTCTACCTGCTCCCCAAGATCCAACTTTCCCGGCTGACCCATTGTCTCTGCATGCTCCTACCCCCCCACCAAACCCATCTTGTCCTACCTCAACTGTAACCTCTCCCCCAGGTTCAGGCACTTCCCACCGACATCCGCATCTCCAACCACGCACTCCATCTCTTCAGTAACTTTCAGTTCCCTGGCCCCAGCGCTTTATCCATGAATGTGCAGTCCTTATACATGTCCATACCCCACAAAGATTGCCTCCAGGCCCTCAGCTTCTCCCTCTTCAACAGACCCATCCAGTCCCCTTCCACCAATACCCTCCTCTGCCTCACCGAACTGGTCCTCACCCTCAATAACTTTTCCTTTAACTCCTCCCATTTCCTTCAAATCCAGGGCTGGCCATGGGAACCTGGGTGAGCCCCAGTTACACCTGCCTCTTTGTCAGCTTTGTTGAACAGTCCCTCTTCAGTACCTACACAGGCACCGTCCCCCAACTCTTCCGCCGTTACATCGATGACTGCATCAGTGCAGCGTCCTGTACCCAGGCTGAACTGGAGCAGTTCATCGTCTTCACCCACAACTTCCACCCCGCCCTCAAATTCACTTGGTCCATCTCGGACACCTCCCTCTCCTTTCTTGACCTCTCCGTTTCCACCTCCAGCGACAGTCTCCAGATGGACATTTACAACAAACCCGCAGACCCTCACATCTACCTGGACTATTAGATTAGATTACATTACAGTATGGAAACAGGCCCTTCGGCCCAACAAGTCCACACCGACCCGCCGAAGCGAAACCCACCCATACCCCTACATTTACCCCTTACCTAACACTACGGGCAATTTAGCATGGCCAATTCACCTGACCCTGCACATCTTTTTGGACTGTGGGAGGAAACCGGAACACCCGGAGGAAACCCACGCAGACACGGGGAGAACGTGCAAACTCCACACAGTCAGTCGCCTGAGGCGGGAATTGAACCCGGGTCTCAGGCGCTGTGAGGCAGCAGTGCTAACCACTGTGCCACCGTGCCGCCCACCAACCTCCCACCTCCTCCCACCCAGAATCCTGCAAGAACTCCATCCCATTCTCCCAATTCCTCCACCTCTGATGCATCTGCTCGGACGAGGAGACATTCCACTCCCAAGCATCCCAGCTGTCCATCTATTTAGAACAATGTGCTTTCCCCACTCTGTTATCCAGACAGCCCTCCAACGTACCACTTCCATTGCCTGTTCCATTGCTTCAAACCCCCTTCCAAACACAATAAAGACAGAGGCCCCCTTGTCCTCACCTACTACCCCACCAGTCTCTGCATCCGACGCAGCACCCTGGGAAGGCCCTCATACTTTCCATTCCATCTATGCTATTCACAATCTTATAAACTTCTAACGGGTCGCCCCTCAACCTCCTGTGCTCCAGTGAAAACAAACTCAGTCTATCCAAATAAAAGCAAATTACTGCAGATGCTGAAATCTGAA
>NC_057716.1:105012236-105039421 GCF_004010195.1 Chiloscyllium plagiosum
CCTCTCCTCCAACCTAGTTTACTGCATCAGGTGCTCCTGATGTGGTCTTCTCTACATCGGGGAGACCAAACGTAAACTTAGGGAACAGTTCGCCGAACATCGCAGCCAGGCCCGCAGGAGCTGACCGGACCTCCCAGTCACCACCCATTTCAATTCCCCTTCCCACTCCCTTTCCAACATGACCATCCTTGGCCTCCTCCATTGCCACAACAAACCAAACTGCAAATTGAAGGGATACCGCCTCATCCTCTGCTTGGGCAGCCAACAGCCCGAGGGCTCAACACTGAATTCTCCAATTCCAAATAACCTCTCTTCCCTTCCCTTGACTCCCTTCCCAGATCCTTCCCCCTCCCTTCCACTCCTCCCAACCACCTACCAGATTCATTCTTCCCATTTACCAACGTACCCTCTGCCTGTCTTCACCTCCCCCCCACTTCGCTACCCCGCCCCTGCCTCCCCCTTTATCTGCAGCTCCCCTTACACCCACCCAAAACATTGACTTCTCCACCTTGAGATGCTGCCTGGCTTGCTGTGTTCTTCCAAACTCCTGCTTGTCTACTTTGGATACCAATATCTGCAGTTTTTTTTGTCTCTAATTCTTTAACTTGAGGCCATGAGACTTCACGGGGCCTGGAATCAGTTTTGAATCAATGTTCCACGACAACTCCCTCATAACTGTGTACCCACTGTGCTGCTACCTCTGCCAGTGGGATAGGATATATCCAGGGATGGTAATAGCGGTATCTGGGACATTGTCTGTAAGGTATGGTTCTGTGAGTATGACTATTTCAAAGCTGTTGCTTGATTAGCCTGTGAGACAGCTCTCCCAATATTTGCACAAGCCAAACAGAAAGAAGTAAGATGCAGGAAAGACTTTGCCAGGGCTGCCACGCTGAGTTTGCTCTCACCATTGCTTTGGTTCAGACCAGTTATTTATTTGGTCCAGTTTCCTTCCATTATTTTAAGCTTTGATATAGCTGAGGACCTTGCTCGGACAATAGGTGAGTCAACCACATAGCTGTGAGACCATAAGACGTAGCAGCAGATGTAGGCCAATCAGACTACATTTATCGTCTGATCCACCATTCAAAGAGAATATGACTGATCTGATACCTTTTAACTCCACTTCCTTGCATTTTCCCCATAACCTTTGATTCCCTTACTGATTAAAAATCTGTCCATGTCAGCCTGGAATATACTTAATCACACAGCTTCAACAATCTTCGGTGGTGAAGAATTCTGCTGATCCACTACCCTTTGAGAGATAAAAATCCCTCCTCATCTCTGTCTTAAATGAGTGGTTCTGGATTAGTGGTGCTGGAAGAGCACAGCAGTTCAGGCAGCATCCTCAGATGCTGCCTGAAGTGCTGTGCTCTTCCAGCACCACTAATCCAGAATCTGGTTTCCAGCGTCTGCAGTCTTTGTTTTTACCTTAAATGAGTGGTCCCTATCTCCTCAGTCTGGAGTCACGGTGTAGGCCAGATTAGAAAAGGACAGCAGATTTCCTTCCCCAAAGAGCATTAGTGAACCAGATGGGCTTTTGTGACAAATGACAGTGGTTACATGGTCACTATTAGATCAACATTTTAATTCCAGATTCACATTTCCACCAGCAGCAATGGTGGAACTTGTTCCCAGGATTTTGGCCTGGGCTTCTTGATTACTACTCCAGTGGCGTTCCTACTACACCACAGCGTCACCCATTGGGAGCGCTGATCGGGATTGTATGCTCTAGTCTTTGGTGTGAAATATGAATACAAGAAGAGCAGGCGCTGAATCAGGGCTGACAATTCCATCATGGTTGGTAAGTAAACAAACAGAGCCTCTCAGCTTCTGAGAGGAGAAGGTGGGTTCGTGATTCTCCTGAAGGCAAGAATTAATTATAGGAACACTGCCTGATTTTCTCAGGTGCTAAAGAAGCTATCATGCCCTTTTTAATTGGTGTGTCTATCTACAAAGCACTATTGTCTGCACAGTCTGAACTCATCACAATCATCTAGCAGGCTTTTTTAAGCCTCGGTCATGAAATTTCAAGTGGGTGTTGTCAGTTGTTGCTGAGACAGGGATTGTGGTGAGATGGTGATGTTGATGGTGCGCTTTCCACTTTGTTGATTTGTTTGTCTGAGGTTGCGGCTTTTCAGCTTTCTCTGTCCCCCAAGCGAAGATGCTGACTTTAGCTGTCGTCAGTTTAGGCCCGAAGGACTCCTTCATTACACTGGAGGCAGCTCAGAAAAGGTGCACTCTGCTGATCACGGGTATGGAGGGATAGTCTCGTGAGGAAAGGTTGAGTAGGTTGGGCCTGTACTCATTGGAGTTTAGAAAAATGTGAGGCAAACTTATTGAAATCTACAAGATGCTGAAGGGTGGAGATTTAACAGGCTACATGCTGAAGGCATCTTTCCTCTCTTGTGGAGAATGTGGGGGGACATTCAGATTCATATATAGTCATTTGACAGAAGTTGAATTTTCTTGAAGGAAATCACGTTTTGTTAAAGTTTTATTCACTTGTAGCCATTGTGTTTATATATTATTTGTATATTTAATCAGTACAGTTGAGTTTCTATAAGACCATAAGATATAGGAGCGGAAGTAAGGCCATTCGGCCCATTGAGTCCACTCCACCATTCAATCATGGCTGATGGGCATTTCAACTCCACTAACCCGCACTCTCCCCATAGCCCTTAATTCCTTGTGACATCAAGAATTTATCAATCTCTGCCTTGAAGACATTTAGCGTCCCAGCCTCCACTGCACTCTGTGGCAATGAATTCCACAGGCCCACCACTCTCTGGCTGAAGAAATGTCTCCGCATTTCTGTTCTGAATTTCCCCCTCTAATTCTAAGGCTGTGTCCATGGGTCCTAGTCTCCTCGCCTAACGGAAACAATTTCCTAGCGTCTACCCTTTCCAAGCCATGTATTATCTTGTAAGTTTCTATTAGATCTCCCCTTAATCTTCTAAACTCCAATGAATACAATCCCAGGATCCTCAGCCGTTCCTCGTATGTTAGACCTACCATTCCAGGGATCATCCGTGTGAATCTCCGCTGGACACGCTCCAGTGCCAGTATGTCCTTCCTGAGGTGTGGGGAACAAAACTGGACACAGTACTCCAAATGGGGCCTATCCGGAGCTTTATAAAGTCAAATTCTGGTCAATTTCTGGTCAATAGTAACTCCCCATGTTGTTGATAGTAAGGGATTCAGTGATGGTAACATCATTGAATGTCAAATGACAGTGGTTAGATTGTCTCTGAAGGAGATGGTCATTGCCTGGAATTTGTGTAGCGTGAATGTTGACTGCTGATTGCTTGTCAGCCCAAGCCTGGATTTTGTTGCGATCTTGTTGCATTTGAACATGTACTGTTAAAGTATGTGAGGAGTCACAAGTGGTGTTGAACATTGTGCAATCATCGGTGAACGTCCCCACTTCTGACCTTGTGGTGGAGGGAAGGTCATTGATGAAGCAGCTGAAGATGGTTGGACTCATGGGTTCAAATCCCACCATGACAGATGGGTGAAATTTGAATTCAATAAAATCTGGAATTAATAAAAGGCCCACAGTGGAGTTGCTGCACATGAGCATGGGGTGGGTAAATATGATTGAGAATATTCCTCCATGGGCTGAAAGCCAAAGAAACTGTGATGCTGAAAATCAGAAAATAAGACTTTTCTGTTCTGAAGAAAGGCCATTGGATTGTAACATTAATTCTGCTTTCTCTCCACATATGCTGCCAGAACTGCTGGGTTTTTTCAGTAATTTCTGTTTTTATCCCAGCCTGCACTAGTTGGGCTGAATGGCCTGATTTGTCAGCTCTGTATAACTTTTGTGAATGGTCGAACTTCCTATATAAGTCTGGACATCCAAGAGGAACCTATTCACCACACAGACTGATCAGAGTGAAACTCTCAATCCAGCCCTGTCTTGTCCATAGTTACCACATGGATAGGGATGTGTGGACAGGAGGGTTAGAGGAGACGTAAAGAGGTGGTGAGAAGGCTGGCAGAGAGGGAGCTAGGAAGAGAGAAGTGCGGGGTGGCTGAGAGCAGGTGAAGGTGGAAAACTGATGCAAGTGAGTAGACAGGGATTGATTGATTCATGTTTTTCACTGTATCTTGGTACATGTGACAACAGTATTGTTTTGCATGCTACATAGGCAGATTGTACCGTATAATGTGTATCAGGGGTTACAGCACAGAGTCCAGAAAACGGTGTTACAGCGAAAGAGAGAGAGAGATCAGAATTAACATTTGAGAGGTCAGTTTAAAAAACTGATCAAAGCAGAGAAGAAGCTGTTCTTGAATCTATTCTTGTGTGTATTCAAACTTTTACATCCACCAATGGAAGAGGGTGGATGAGAGTATAACTGAGGTTGGAGGGTCTTTCGTTGCTTTCCCAAGGCAACAGGAAGTATAGACAGAGTCAGTGGAAGGAAAAATGATTTTGCGTGATGGACTGGGCTCTGTTTACGACTCTCCGTAGTTTCTTGTGGTCGTGGGAAGACTAGTTGCCAAACAA
This sequence comes from Chiloscyllium plagiosum, assembly GCF_004010195.1. NCBI lineage: Eukaryota > Metazoa > Chordata > Chondrichthyes > Orectolobiformes > Hemiscylliidae > Chiloscyllium > Chiloscyllium plagiosum. The sequence goes on from NC_057716.1 coordinate 105,016,753, forward strand.
AACTGATCCGTCGGGATAGGATGCTTTCTATGGCGTATCTGTAAAAATTGATAAGAGTCCTTGTGAACATGCCGAATTTCCTTAGCCTCCTGAGGAAGTAGAGACACCAGGGAGACGAGGTAGGAGGGTAAAGTATTTACAGGAACAGAGGTGTGAAGGTAGGCGGGAAGGGGAAAGGAGGCATAGGACAATGCGGTTTAAATAGAAAGTGTTGGAAAAACACAGCAGGTCCGGCAGCATTGACACTGGAGTGGCAACGTCAGCCTCTGGTTTTCTCTCTCCACAGATGCTGCCAGACTTGTTGAGTTTTTTTTTTGCCTTCTCTCCAAACTGGCCTCTGTTTGGAATGTTGTATTGCAGTCTGTGACTCTTCAACATGTTCAACTTGGCTAATCCTTCAGAATCTATTTACTTCCCAGTACTGGGAAATCCTGGAAGAGAAATGGAAATTTACCAGCAATGAGAGAGTGTGTGCAGTGAATGCAGTCTCTTATATGACATCATTTAACCAACATGTATCTAGAGAGAGATTATCTCCTGATCTTGGAGCCCTCGCACAGAAAACCAGCTCAGTTATTGTCTTCTCTTGCTTCCCGTGGTCTCCTTTGTAGCTGTGCTTTCTCAGCCAATTCCCAGAACACAATCTTCACACTTACAGCACTCCCTCAATATCCTATGTCAGCTGTGGCTCCCTGGGCTGATTCCTAAAGTCATTGATTAAACCGTAATCTTACAATGGAGCCCAAAATCTGGGTTCTCTCACTTACTGCAGCACCGAGGGAATGCTGCACCATCAGCAGTGCATTCCTTTTGTCCTAACACAACTCAAGATTCTGAGCAGTCCCTACAAATCTCCCTTTAATGTTCTTTCCCCTAAGGAAAACAACCTAAACTTCCCCAAATAAAATAAAAACTTCCTGTGCTACGGATACAAGTTCCCCTCCAAGCCAGTCACCATCCTGACTTGGAAATATATCACCATTCCTTCAGTGTCGCTGGGTCAGAATCCTAGAATTCCCTCCCTAAGGGCATTGTGGGTCTACCTGCAGCACATGGACTGCAGTGGTTCAAGAAGACCAGCTCGCCCCACCTTCTCAAGGGGAGACTAGGGATAGGCAATAAGTGCTGGGCCCAGCCAGCAATGCCCATGTATAAATGAAAAAAAAATGCTGGAGTTCTGAAATATAAGCAAAAAAAACGAGAGAGAAACTCAGCAGGTCGGGCAGTATCTGTGCAGAGAGAAACAGAATGAATGTTTTGAATTCAGTATGACTTTTCAGAATTGAGCTTCTCCTGTTTCTATAAGGACAACTCAAAAAAAGCTCTTGAACTGCAGCAGCTCAACATTGTCCAATAATAAGACCATAAGACATAGGAGTGGAAGTAAGGCTATTCGGCCCATCAAGTCCACTCTGCCATGCAATCATGGCTGATGGGCATTTCAACACCACTTACCCGCACTCTTCCCGTATCCCTTAATTCCTTGCGAGATTAAGAATTTATCAATCTCTGCCTTGAAGACATTTAACATCCCAGCCTCCACTGTGCTCCGTGGCAATGAATTCCACAGGCCCACCACTCTCCAGCTGAAGAAATGTCTCTTCATTTCCATTTTAAACTGACCCCCCTCTAATTGTAAGGCTGTGCCCACGGGTCCTAGTCTCCCCGCCTGACGGAAACAATTCCCCAGCGTCTACCCTTTCTAAGCCATGCATTATCCTGTAAGTTTCTATTAGATCTCCCCTCAACCTTCTAAACTCTAATGAATACAATCCCAGGATCCTCAGCCGTTCATCATATGTTAGGCCTTCCATTCCAGGGATCATCCGTGTGAATCTCCGCTGGACACGCTCCAGTGCCAGTACGTCCTTCCTGAGGTGTGGGGCCCAAAACTGGACACAGTACTCCAAATGGGGCCTAACCAGAGCTTTATAAAGTCTCAGTAGCACATCGCTGTTTTTACATTCCAACCCTCTCGAAATAAATGACAACATTACATTCGCTTTCTTAATCATGGACTCAATCTGCAAGTTAACCTTTAGAGAATCCTGGACTAGCACTCCCAGATCCCAGATCCCAGATCCCTCTGTACTTTGGCTTTAGGAATTAATAAATAGCCAATGACACCTAAGTAATCATGAGTAAATAAAAAATATAATACAAACCCAAGCTCCTCACATGTAGTACTATTCTCATAAATCTCTTGTGGATCCTCTCAAAAGCATCGATGACCAGGGTGAACACAGTACTACAGCTGAGAGCTAACCAGTGCTGTATGAAGACTGAAGTGTATGATTCCTGCTTTGTACACTCTCCCTCTGTTAATACAATCAGAGTTTGTACACAGTTTTGTTAACAGCCATCTCAACTTGTCCAACAAGCTTCTGTGTAAAGCCCCAGTACATTCTGTCCTACATCTTGTTTAGAATTGCACCATTTAGTTTATATTGGCTTCCTTCATTCTTCCCTGCAAAATGTATAAATTACAATTCTGTATGTTAAGTTTCATCTGCTACATTTCACTGATCTATAACGTCTTGATCTCCATTACCATCCTCCTCGCTGTTTACTGCATGTCTGAGCTGCATGTTATCTGCAAACTTTGAACTTACACCCTTAATATACAACGCCAGGTCACTATCGAAAAGAGATGTAGCTACAAGGACAGATCAGAGGCTAGGAATACTGCAGTGAGTAACTCACATCCCGACTCCACAAAGCCTGTCCAATGTCTACAAGGCACAGGTCAGGAGTGTGGTGGAATACTCCCCATTTGCCCGGATGGGTGCAGCTCCAACAATACTTAGGAAACTCAACACTATCCAAGATGAAGCAGCCGCTTGATTGGCACCACATTCACAAACACCTACTTCCTCCTCCACCGACACTCAGTAACAGCAGTGTGGACTATCTACAAGATGCTCTGCAGAAATTCACTAAAGTTCCTCAAACAGCACTTTCCAAACCCATGATCATTTCCATCTAGAAGAACAACAGCTACAGAAAAATGGGAACACCACCCCCTGCAAGTTCCCCCCAAGCCACTCACCATCCTGACTTGGAAATATATCGCCGTTCCCTTCACTGTCACTGGGTCAAAATGCTGGAATTCCCTACCTAGGGGCATTGTAGGTCAACCCACAGCACATGGACTGCAGCGGTTCAGGAAGGTAGCTCACCACCATCTTCTCAAGGGGCAAGGTCAGAAGTCACACAACATCAGGTTATAGTTCAACAGGTTTATTTGAAATCACAAGTTTTCAGAGCACTGCTCCTTCATCAGGTGACTTCAAAAAATGTGTTGGACTATAACCTGGTGTTGTGTGACTTTTGACCTTGTTCACCCCAGTCCAACACCAGCCCACATCATGGCTTCTCAAGGGGCAACTAGGGACAGGTAATAAATGGAGTCCAGCCAGTGATATCCACATGACACCATACGAAATAGGAACAGGAGTAGGCCATTCAGCCCCTCAAGCCTGTTGTATCATTCAATAAAGACATGGCTGATTCGACATTCCTCATATCCACTTGCTTGCATTTTTTCTGTTCTGAGACAGACATATTTTTAATCAGTAAGTCAATCAGGGTTATGGGGAAAAGGCAGTAAAGTGGAATTGTGGATTACCAAATAACCACCACCTTCTCAATTGCAACTAAATTTGAGCTATAAATTAACTGGCAACATCCGTATTCTAAGTAAATAAAATAAACCCCTTGATTCCCAGACTGATCAAGAATCTCTCTATCGCAACTAGAAATATGTGCAAGGACTCTGCCCTCCAGCTCTCTGGTGGGAAGGTCCACAGACTCACAACTCTCTGAGAGGTGAAATTCTTCCTCATCTCAGTCTTAAACTGGCACCCCTTTATTCTGAAAGCATGCTCTGAATGAATAAAAAATGGCCTGATTACTGACCCCGGGGGAATATGACTGTGAATTTGCCAACAGTGTGAAACCCAGCATTAATCACCCCTCTGTCAGCTAACAGTCTTACAGTTAATGTATCCATGCAGTCACTAACTCAATAATCCCTCCAGCTTTAATTTTCCTGGCAATTTGTAAAAGAACAGTCTGATTGTTACAGTGTTCATGCTGATTCAGGGCTGAAAAGAAGCAGACGTGATATTTACACAGGGATTTGTCAAATATTGCAGACATTGCTGTCAATATACATGCAATAACATCACACCCACATTACACAGAGAGGGGGAAAGAGAGAGACGCTGTAATCCCTAAAGGTTAAATTATAACTTTTAACCTTTTTCAAATTATAGAGCTGAGCACAGTGCAGTGATTGAGGGTGTATGATGGTGCTGCAGGCTAAAAGTTTAAATTATGTTGAAGAAAGGACAATAACTGAGGGCTGGGGCTTCACGCTCAGGCTGTCTTAAATATCAGAGTCCCAGCTGGCTCTCCAAATCTGTCGCTGCTCTGATGCTGGGCGGCTGGGCTCAGGGGAGCTGACGTGCAGATGGTCCCAGCTGCGGATCTCCTCTCTGAGTTATATTGCAGAGATTTGAGGCAGATATAATCTCAGCCAATACCCCAGTGCAGGTCTGAGACAGAGGGCCGTCTTTCAGCTGAGGCACCAAACTGAAACCTGCCTATCCCTTGAGGGGGTTTATAATGTCCCACACTGCTATATTTAGAAGGTGAGTAGGGGTCTTCTCCCTGGCATCCTGACCCATATTGATCCCTCAGTTGACCCCTGTCGGATCACCAGATCCGATTGTCTATTCAAAGCTAAGTTTGTGGGAGAAGGGGGATTGGTGCAGGAGGAGACTATTCAGCATGTTGATTTTATACTGCCATTCTAGACCGTGGCTACCTCAATGCTACTTTCCCATATTACCTCCATATCACTTGTTGTTGCTAACCTCCAGAAACCTCTGTCTTGAACATGCTCAATGATTAAGCTTCCATAGCACTTGGAATCAAGATTTCCCACCCTCTCAGTGAAGCACTTCCTCCTCATAGAGTCATAGAGTTGTACAGAACGGAAACAGACCCTTCCGTGTGACTTATCCATTCTGACCAGATATCCTAGATAAATCTAGTCCTATGTGCCAGCATTTGGCCCATATCCCTCTAAACCCTTCCTAGTCATATTCCCATTCAGATGCCTTTTAAATGTTGTAATTGTAATAGTCTCCATCACTTCCTCTGGCAGCTCATTCCATTCACACATCGCTCTGAGTGAAAATGTTGCCCCTTCAGTCCCCTTTTGTATCTTTTCCCTCTCACCTTAAACCTATGGCTTCCAGTTTTGGACTCCCTGCCTGTTATTCTGAGACTGTCTTCTAGTTGTGGGTCTGAAACTGGGAGAACATGGAAAGGTGGGAGTCACAATCCGATCAGCCATGATCTTATTGAATGGCAGAGAATGTCCCGAAGGGCTGAATGGCCTACTCTTGTTCCTAATTCATTCATTTATATACATGTATCCCCTAGCCAAGGGAAACATCCTCTGTGCATTGGTCATCATCATGGTGTTCTCTGTGGAAGCTTGCTGTGTACATACATTGTCTCCTGAATTTCCAACACTATAGCAATTATGGTAGAATTAGGTATTGAATTTGGGAAAGGTGCTGGGTAAATTTAGGTACTTCATAAGGGCGGCACGGTGGCACAGTGGTTAGCACTGCTGCCTCACAGCGCCAGAGACCTGGGTTCAATTCCCGCCTCAGATGACTGACTGTGTGGAGTTTGCACGTTCTCCCCGTGTCTGCGTGGGTTTCCTCCGGGTGCTCCGGTTTCCTCCCACAGTCCAAAGATGTGCAGGTCAGGTGAATTGGCCATGCTAAATTGCCCGTAGTGTTATTTAAGGGGTAAATGTAGGGGTATGGGTGGGTTGCGCTTCGGCGGGGCGGTGTGGACTTGTTGGGCCGAAGGGCCTGTTTCCACACTGTAAGTAATCTAAGTAATCTAATCTAATCTAATCTAATCTAATAAGGCCTAAACATATGATACTGCCCCTTCCATAATCCACGTCCTGTCCATCCACTGTACGCGGCCTACCCCATTAACTATCTAGAGAAAGGACAGAAGCAACTGAATGAGCAATGAGGGATGTATTCTGGCAAATATCTTAGCAATATACGATAATCTAGGATTATTTCAGGATATTTCAAACTTTTAATCATGGCATGTTTTTAAAAGTGGACATGCGGCCTGAAGATGACAGAGGGTTTCCATTCAAGGACTATTTGACAACCAGAAGACAATCTCAGAATAACTAGGAGAAAGTGAGGACTGCAGATGCTGGAGATCAGAGCTGAAAATGTGTTGCTGGAAAAGGTGCTCCTGCTCCTTTGATGCTGCCTGACCTGCTGCGCTTTTCCAGCAACACATTTTTCAGTCTCAGAATAACATTTGACTATTTGAGTGTGAAGCCATGGAGTGTCACACGTGTAGAGTGTCAGGATAACTTCAAAAACAGAGAGATTTAAAAAGAAGGGATAATGAGTGGTTGACTATCCCTCTTAGCAGAAAGCGATCTCCTATCGGTTAGGCTCCAAACTGCAGATATATTTGTATTTTACCCTTCTCAGAATAAACAAAACAGAGGCTAAAAGCCCACGACAACTCTGGCCTGTGCATCTTATATGTTTCTGTGGGCTGATATGCTCTGAAGGTCACAGCTTGCGGACAGGCATTAACATGTGTTAACATATCTTTAACATGTGTTTCTTGAACCCATGCCTGCCACAGTCTTGCAGGTTGTTGTCCTCTTTGACATTTCTCTTCTACTTACTTACTTCAAAGCAGTGGTGTTTGTCGTAACACTCAGTCGGGGTCAACTCCTTCAGCTGGAAGATCAGCAGGTTTCGGACCGCCCAGAGAGCGTCCTTCACCGAGTTGATGATCCTCCAGGCACAGTTGATGTTCGTCTCGGTGTGCGTCCCGGGGAACAGACCGTAGAGCACGGAGTCCCGCGTCACGGCGCTGCTCGGGACGAACCTTGTCAAACACCACTGCATTCCTCTCCAGACTTCCTCTGCATAGGTACATTCCAGAAGGAGGTGTGTGACAGTCTCGTCCCCCCCGCAGCCGCTTCGAGGGCAGCGTGCGGTGCGGCAGAGAATCTGGGTGTGCATAAAGGATCTCACAGGCAGAGCCCTTCTCACCACCAGCCAAGCCATGTCTTGGTGCTTGTTGGAAAGTTCTGGCGATGAGGAATTCTGCCAAATGGCTTTGACAGTCTACTCAGGGAACCGCTCGATAGGATCCGCCCTCTCCTTTTCCCAAAGGGTCTCAAGGACACTATGTGCTGACCACTTCCTGATGGACTTGTGGTCAAAGACCACCGTGTAACATCTGCCTGCCTCAGAAGAACAGGGGGCCCACGCAGTCATTTGGGCTCTGCTGGCGCCTCAGCTCAATGCAATCGCACCTGTAAATAGGAATGATTACTCTGTTTCAATACGCAAAGAAATGGAATGTTTACATATGTATGGCATGTCCAATTGTATAGATCAAAGTTTTTATGAATAAAGTATATTTCTGAAATAAAAAAAAAGCAGTGATGTTTGTCGAGGTTCGTCCCGAGCAGCGCCGTGACGCGGGACTCCGTGCTCTACGGTCTGTTCCCCGGGACGCACACCGAGACGAACATCAACTGTGTCTGGAGGATCATCAACTCGGTGAAGGACGCTCTCTGGGTGGTCCGAAACCTGTTCATCTTCCAGCTGAAGGAGTTGACCCCGACTGAGTGTTGCGGACTGGCACATTCCAAGGTCCAGGACTACGTGTTGAGGGACACGCTGAAGCTTGGGGCAGCTGCCGCTAAGGCGCGGCGGGGAAAGACCACCGTGTAACATCTGCCTGCCTAAGCACAGGGGGCCGATGCAGTAAGGGGGCTCCGCTGACACCTCAGCTAAATATATGGTTAGTAAATGTACAGACCTGTATATATGAATGATTAGATTAGATTATTTACAGTTTGGAAACAGGCCCTTTGGCCCAACGAGTTCACACCGACCCACCGAAGCGCAACCCACCCAGACCCATTCCCCTACATTTAACCCTTCACCTAACACTACGGGCAATTTAGTATGGCCATTTCACCTTACCTGCACGTTTTGTTTGGATTTTGGGAGGAAACCAGAGCATTACTTGATCTCTATGCAAAGAAATAGAATGTTTACGTATGTGTGGCATGACCAATTGTACAGATCATCAAAATATTTTATGAATAAAGTGTATTTTTGAAATTAAAAAAATTGGTAATTTCTTCTGACCTGATTGTTTTGGAGACTGCTAAATTACACTGATGTTACAGGCCTGTTACTTTGGAATGACAGGCTTCCTGTACATTGTCATTCTGGTTGGACTTGTTCCTGTCTCTGTCTCCATATACGGTAGGCAGCCATGTTGTTAGGTAACAGCCTGATCTTATATTCTTTCTTCTACCTTTGTTTCTAATGCACTGAACTATTCTCCTCAGGGGTTTTTTTAATTCTCATTTAAGACTGCATTGAAGCAAAGCTCCAGACAACCCAACATCACTCATAGAGAAATATTTAAAATGAAGCTAAAATTTTAATCCTCCACTTCTTGGCACATACAATACAGACAGACAAATCAAAAGTAAATCCATATTTTTAAACCTAAGTTACAAACAATAATGACAATGACATATCATGAACTTTCATCATTCTCACTTTATATCGTGCAATCAAGTATCAAACTTGATGGTTAGTAGTTGCTCTATTATACTAATGTTAAACCTTTATAAATCACATATTAAGCTCCAGGTGAAGTGTTGCATTTAAGTCGCGAATGTGGTGCTGGAAAAGCACAGCAGGTGAGGCAGCATCTGAGGAGCAGGCGAATCAGCATTTCAGGCATAAGCCCTTCATCAGGATTCCTGGCTTCTGCCTGACCTGCTGCGCTTTTCCAGCACCACACTCTCGACTCTGATCTCCAGCATCTGCAGTCCTCACTTTCTCCAAATATTGCATTTAAGTCTAAGCACCGCAATTTAGCTGCTTTGGTCTCTCTCCTTTCTCAGCCTTTCTTTCCTCTCAGAGTTATAAAGATTTTGTACGACAGAAAAGGCCTTTCGGCCATCATATCTGTGCTGCTTATCAAACATCTATCCATTCTAGTCCCACTTTCCAGCACTCGGCCTGCAGCTTTGCATGCTGCGGTGTTTCAAAAGTTCATCTAAATATTTCCTAAATGTCTTGAGTGCTACTGCCTCTGTCAGGCAGTGAGTTCTAGGTATCCACTGGGTGAAAAGATTAGATTAGATTAGATTCCCTACAGTGTGGAAACAGGCCCTTCGGCCCAACAAGTCCACCTGGCCTGCACATCTTTGGACTGTGAGAGGAAATCGGAGCACCTGGAGGAAACCCACGCAGACACGGGGAGAATGTGCAAACTCCACACATATAGTCACCCGAACCTGGGACCCTGGTGCTGTGAGGCAGCAGTGCTAACCACTGAGCCACCGTGCCACTCTCACATATTTCCTCACATGCTGTTCCTTACTTTAACACTGTACTCCCTGGTTGTTGATCCATCTACTAAAGGGAAACATTTCCCCCTATCTAGCCTGCCCAAACCCCAAGGACTTTATACACCTCAGGTCCTCTGTCAGTCTTCTCTGCTCTAAGCAGAACAACCCCAGTTGTCTCTCTTCATAGCTGAAGCAACCCATCCCTGAATCACTCCATACCAGGCAACATCCTGGTGATTCCCCTCTAATGAATGGTGGTGCTGGCTCAAAGGGCCTACTCCTCCACCTATTGTCTATTGTCTATTGTCTGTAACCCCTCATGTGTAATCACATCCTTCCTACAGTGTGGAGACCAGAACTGCACACAGTACTCCAGCGGTGACCAAGCTAACATTATGTGCAGCTCAATCATTGCTCCTTACAGTCAAAGGCAAGTATCCCTTTGGTCTCCTGAACCACCTTCTCTGCCAGTCTTGCTGCCATCTTGGATCTATGGGAATGCAGACCAAGGTGCCTCTGATCCTCTGGACTTCCCAAGGTCTTACCAGTCATTGTGTACTCCCTTGCCTAGTTAGTCCTCCCAAAATGTATCACCTCACACTATTCAGAATTAAATTCCTTTTATTATTGCTCTGTCCATCTGTAGCCTTTGGCTGACCTCCTCATATTTACCACACCATCTCCTTAAAACCCATGCGTCTGGTCACCTGACCGAATAAGTGGTTTGACTGCAATTTTATTTCTCCTGTGAAGCCATTGTAATGATTTGCAAACTTGAGAGGTGCTATATAAACACTAGTTGTTTCTGTACTGTTAGCGGCACCATTACCTGAATAAGATGTTAAATCAAAGCCCTTCTGCTCTCTGCCAGGTGGGTGTAAAAGATCCCATAGACAACTTTTCAAAGGAGAGCAGGGGAGATCTCTCTGGTGGTCCGGAGACCCATGTTAATCCCTCAGCCACCTCTGCAAAAGCAAATTATATTGCCGTTGTTGTCCGTGAGAGATTGCTGAAGACAGATCATGTTTCACAGTATAATTTACCTATTATTCACAAATAGAGCTAGTCAGCAAGATTCATTTTAATGCATATGGATTTAGTTTTCCTTTAAAAACAGCTCAGAGAGTTCACATGTGTTGCTGGTTTTGGCTGTAAAATGTAAAAGTATAGTTTTCCAAAAAATACATTTATTGCTGTGTAATATTGTCATGTATTACAAAGAGAACGGAACATAAAAGTAGGGATGTTTTGCTACAGTTGTACAGGGCATTAATGGGGGCCACGTCTGGAGTACTTTGTGCAGTTTTCACATCTTTGTTTTAGAAAGGATGTAAATGTATTCAAAGTGGTTCAGAGAAGGTTCACTCACTTGATACCAAGGAGAGGGGGAGGGTTAATCCATAGGGATAGTTTGGATAGGCCAGCCTGGATCTGTCAGAGTTTAGTAAAGTCAGGGGTGACCTTATTGAAACGCACAAACGTGCGAATGGGCATATGATCTAGGAGTTGAATAGGGCCATTTGGCCCCTCGAACCTGATGTACCATTCAATAAGATCACAACTGATCTCAAATTACAGACTGTCAAGGGGGTCAATTTTATCATGGGTAAGTGGGAGGGTGGAGTTGAAGTTCCACTAAGATCAGCCACAATCGAATTGAATGTTGGAACAGGCTTGAGGGCTGAATGGCCTGCTCCAGCTCCTAATTCATATGTTTGTAGGTTAACAGCAGTTGCAACAGGGACGGCATGCATTATCTGGCCACAATTGGATTGCTGTATGGGATCTTGCTGTGTACAAATTGGCTGACATAATTCTCTACCTTTAAAGCATTGAAAATACACCAAGGAGTTTTTAATTGGCCATAAAGTGCTGTGGGGACGTCCCATGGTTGTTCACGGTGTTATAAGAAAGAAAGTCTTTTGTTTCTGATTGTAGAGAATTAGGAGGAGTTCTGTTTTAAGTGGGAAGGTATTGTTTTGTTCATCAATCAGCATCTTATCTTTCAGTCTTGCCTCTTTCCCCTTCAAGTCTGATATTATCTGGTTGCAGGATGGTCACAACTGGGAGTTAAATATCCAGGGGTATCAGACTATTCGGAAGGACAGATAGGAAGGGAGGTGATGTAGCTCTGATATTCAAGCACGACATCAGGGCGGTGGTAAGCGATGATATAAGTTTTATAAGGTTGAATCCATTTGGGTGGAAATCAGAAATTCTAAGAATAAAAAGTCACTGACAGGCATAGTCTATAGGCCACCAAATAATAATATCAGATTGGGGTAGGCTATAAATAAAGAAATATCTAACGCCTGTAATAACGGTCCGGCAGTTATCATGGGGGATTTTAATCTACGTGTTGATTGTTCAAACCAGGTCAGTCAGGGTAGCCTTAAGGAGTTTATTGAACATATCCGCAACGGTTTTCTTGATCAGTATGTAATGGGAGCAAGCAATCCTAGATCTGGTCCTGTGTAATGAGACAGGAATAATTAATGACCTCATCATTAGGGATCCTCTTGGAAGGAGCGATCACAGTCTGGTTGAATTTAGAATACAGCTGGAGAGTGCGAAGATAAAATCTAGCACCAGTGTCCTGTGCTTAAACAGAGGAGATTACAATAGGATGAGGGAGGAGTTGACTAAAGTAGACTGAAAGCAAAGATTTTATGGTGAGACAGTTGATAAGCAGTAGAGCACTTTCAAGGCAGTTTTTCAATGTGCACAACAAAAGTATATACCAGTGAAAAGGAAGGACTGTAGGAAAAGGGGTAATTGCCATGGATGTCTAAGGAAATAAGGGAGGCTATCAATTTGAAAGAGAAGGCATATAAATTGGCTAAGATCAGCGGGAAACTAGAAGATTGGGAAAACTTTAAAGGTCAACAGAAAGCCACTAAAAAAGTTATAACGAAAAGTAAGATTGATTATGAGAATAAACTAGCACAGAATATAAATGTTGATGAGGTGCCGATTGGACTGGGGTGAACAGTGTTAAAAATCACACACCACTAAGTTGTGGTCCAACAGGTTTATTTGGAAGCACTAGCTTTCGGAGCGCTGCTCCTTCATCAGGAAACAAGTGGGACAGGATCATAGGACACAAAGACACAAATAACCTGTCAGTAATTGACAAAAAGATGAAGGTAGGTGAGGACCTGGAAACAATCATTATCATGAAAGAGGTAGTGTTGGGTAAGCTAATGGAGCTAAGGGTAGACAAGTCTCCTGGCCCTGATGGAATATACCCCAGGATGGTTTTAGAGATGGTGGGAATAATAGCAAGTGCACTTGTGGTAATTTCCCAAAATTCACTGGACTCTGGGGCAGTTCCACAAATTGGAAAACAGGAAATGCGACTCCACTGTTGAAGAAGGGTGGTAGACAAAAGACGGGGAATTATAGACCAGTTAGCTTAACCTCTGTAGTGGGTAAAATGCTTCAGTCTATTATCAAGGAAGAAATAGCAAGGCATCTAGTTAGAAATTGTCCCATTGGGCAGGTGCAGCATGGGTTCAGGAAGGCCAGGTTATGCTTAACTAATCTACTGGAATTCTATGAAGACATTACAAGCATGGTGGACATTGGGGACCCAGTAGATATGGTGTATCTAGATTTCCCAAAGGCATTCGACAAGGTGCCGCATAAAAAGCTGCTGCCTCAGATAAAGATGCCTGGCATTATGGGTAATGCATTAGCGTGGATAGAGGCTTGGTTAACTAACAGGAAGCAGAGTGGGGGAAACAAATTAGTGCTTTTCTGTTTGGCAGTCAATGACTAGTGGTGTGCCTCATGGATCAGTGTTAGTATCGCAATTATTCACAATTTACTCAGAGATTTGGAGTTGGGGACCACGTGTAGTAAGTCAAAGTTTATGGATGACACTAAGAGCAAAGTGTGCAGAGGATTGTGAAAGTTTGCAAAGGAATATAAATAGTTTGAGTGAGCAAAGGTCTGGCAGATGGAGTACAATGTTAATAAATATGAAGTCATCCATTTTGGTCAGAGTAACAGTAAAAAGGACTATTACTTGAATGGTTAAAAAAATGCAGCACGCTGCTGTGCAGAGGGACTTGGATGTCCTTGTGCATGAATCACAGAAGGTTGGTCTGCTGGTAATTAAGAAGGCAAAAGGAATTTTGTCCTTCATTGCGAAAGGGATTGAGTTTAAAAGCAGGGAGATTATGTTGCAGCTGGACAGGGTGCTGGTGAGGCCACACCTGGAGGACTGTGTGCAGTTTTGGCCTCTTTACTTGAGAAAGGATGTACTGGCACTGGAGGGGGTGCAGAGGAGGTTCACCAGGTTGATTCCGGAGTGGATGGGGTTGATTTATGAGGAGAGACTGAATAGACAGGGATTATATTCATTGGAATTCAGAGGAATGAGGGGAGGGACCTTGTAGAAACATATAAAATTATGAAAGGAGTAGATACGATAGACTGCAGAGAGGATGTTTCCACTGGCAGGTTAAATTAGGACAAGAGGGCATAGCCTCAAGATTAGAGGGAGCAGATTTAGGGCTTCACCCAGAGGGTTGTTAATCTATGGATTTCCCTGCCCAATGAAGTAGTTGAGGCTTCCCAGATCATTTTTTGAACAATAAAGAATTAAGTGTTACGGTGTGTGGGTGAGTAAGTGGAGCTGAGTCCATGAAGAGATCAGCCATGATCTTATTGAATGGTGAAGCAGGCTCGAGGGGCCAGACAGCCTACTCCTGCTCCTAGTTCTTATGTTCTTAAACAGCGCTGATTTCCTTATTCATGCGCACTGTTGAATCCGGATGAACAACTGGAGAATAAATTAATTCAAAGGAGATTCTTTATATTTGCTGCATTGAAATGTAGTGGAGACTGATTAACACGACTGTAAAATGCACTGGACCTTGAAGCTTCTCATTGCTGCTATCTGAGTTTATCTGATTTGGTCAAATAAGCACAGCCTGAGGCTGGAATCCACATCACAAAAAGACATCGGGAAGTAACCACAGCCCCTGCACTTGTAATCATTTTGATTATTTCCATTGATAAGTTTTTATTCTGGGGACTAGCATCTCAGCCGCTGACCCTAATTCGAGCAATGTCATTGGAATACGGATATTAACCTGCGATGCTGACACAGCTCAGTATGAAGCAGGGAGCTGGGGAGAAGGAGGTGATTCTGGATGGAAACCTACATTGCACAGAAAGCCTGCAGGGCTGAAGGTGGGACACTGACAGGAGCAAGGAGTCTCTCAGATCCTCTGTACTCTTTCCTGTGGGCATCACTGACAGGCCATCATTGGGTGTGCGTTGCTCATTACCCCTCAATTGAGTTTCACGCTCGGCCATTTCAGAGGGCAGTTAAGAAGTAACCCCGTTGGCTGTGGGTCTGGAGTCACGTGTAGGCCAGACTGCGTAAGGACGACAGATTTCCTTCCCTAAAGTAAACCTGATAAGTCTTTACCACAATTATTTGACAATGATGATTATTGACAGCTAACTTTCCAGATTTTATTGATGGATTTTAAATTCCACCAGGGGCCATGGTGAGATGTGAACCTATGTGCCCACAGCATTAGCCTGGACATCTTCTGGTGTGTCATTATCTCTCTGCCACATAGAACCACACACATTGCTGCATCCCACTCCCAACCCACCCAAAGATCTGAGTCCTTCACAAAGCAATGTTTGTGAAGGCGTACTTTCCAATTGACAATGTTCTGGTACAGACTAATGGGGACGTTTTCATTTCATAAGCTGATGGTTTGTGCCCTGATGGTCAATTCTGTGCTAAATGTTGCCTGGTGGGGCTGAGGACCCCCACTCTGACACAGTGTCTGCCATATTGGCTTCAGGAAGGCAGTGGGCTGGACAAGACAGGGTAAATGAGTGTCAAAAACCTGGCAGCTGGATTAGAATGTGGAGAAGTGTGTGGCAATGTAATTTGGCAGGAAGAATACAACAGGGGAATATTATTTAATGGAGAAGGACTACAGCAAGTTGCATCACAGCAGGATTTAGAGTCCTCATTGATGAATCACAATAAACAGGCATCCAGGTTCAGCAGGTAATAGGGAAGGCAGATGGAATGTTGACGTTTATTCCAAAGGGAGGGAGGTTCACAGCTGGAGTACTGTGAACAGTTCGGGTCTCATTATTTAAGGGAAGATAGACTGGCATTGGAATCAGTGCAGCGAAGGTTCACTTGGCTGATACCAGGTATAGAGGGACTGAGGAGAAGAGGTTGAGTAGGTTGGATCTGTATCCATTGGAGTTTGGAAGAATGAGAGGCGACTTTATTGCAACACTTAAGATTCTTAGTGGACTTGACAGGGTAGATGTGGAAAGGATGTTTTCCCAGCTTGGAAGACTCTAGAACCAGAGGGAATAGCCTCAGAATAAGGGGTTGCTCACTTAAGACAGAGGAAAGGAGGATTTTGTTCTCTCAGAATGTAGTGAATCTGTGCAGTTCTTTATCACCGAGGGCTGTTGATGCTGGGCCATTAGGTATATTCAGGTTGAGTTAGATAGATGTTTAATTGGTAAAGGAATTAAGGGCTAAGGGGAAAAGGCAGGAAAGAGGAGCTGAGGATATTCAGATCAGCTGTGATCTCACTGAATGTAGACTTGATGGGCTGAATGGCCTACTTCTGCTCCTTTGTTTTATGGAAGGTGCACAACTTGCTAGCCCCTGTTTATTCTGGACCTCTGCTCAGCTGGCTGAGCTTATTATTTCATGTCACTTCTCCCAATGCCCTTGCAAATAGCGACAACTCTCAGTGACTGCCTCCCAATCAGGGCTGGTGAGCTCAATTGCTGATAGTTCAGAATAACATCAACACTGTGGGTTCAATTCCTGTTGATGTAGGCTTGGGACCTACCCTGTTCAAGCTGCCCCTGAGAGTAGAAGGAATAACAAACAACCACACATAAATGTAAAAGCATCAGTAATGCAAACTACCATGACTCCTTGTCTGTCATGAATGGTCATTTGGCTGGAGAGCTGGTGAGGGATGCTAACAGCGTGGGTTCAATTCTGGCCACAGCTGAGGTTGACATGAAGGACTCTCCTTCTCAACCTTTCCCCTCACCTGAGGCATGGTGTCCCTCAGGTTAAACCACCACCAGCCATCTCTGTCTAATGAGAGGGCAGTCCATCTCATTCACTTTCCGCACCTCCGCCCTCTCACCTCACTCCTCCAACCACAATAAAGACAAAATCCCCTGGTCCTCACCCTCCACCCCACCAAACTCCGTATACATTGCATCATCCTCCGCCATTTCCGCCACCTACAAACAGACCACACCACCAGGGATATATTTCCCTCTGCACCCCACCCCTATCTGCTTTCTGTAAAGACTGTCTTGACAGGTCCACACCCCCCACCAACCCACCCTCCCCTCCAGGTACCTTTCCCTGCCACCACAGGATTTGCAAAACCTGCACGCACACCTCCCCCATCACCTCCATCCAAGGCCCCAAAGGAGCCTTGCACATCTATCAGAGTTTTTCCTGCACTTCCACGCATGTCATTTACTGTATCCATTGCTCCTGTTGCGGTCTCCTCTACACTGGGGAGACAGGATGCCTACTTGCAGAACGCTTCAGAGAACATCTCCGGGACACCCGCACCAACCAACCCCACCGCCCCGTGGCCGAACACTTCAACTCCCCTTCCCACTCTGCCGAGGACATGCAGGTCCTGGGCCTCCTCCATCACCACACCCAACACCCAACCTACCTGACACCTGGAGGAAGAACGCATCATCTTCTACCTTGGGACCCTCCAACCACGCGGGATCAATGTGGATTTCACCAGTTTCCTCATTTCCCCTCCCTCCACCTTATCCCTGTTCCAACTTGGCACTGCCCTCATGACCTGTCCATCTTCCTTCCCACCTATCCACTCCACCCTCCTCTCCGACCTATCACCATTACCCCCATCTCTGTGTACTCTCAGCTACCTTCCCCCCAGCCCACTCCCCTCCCATTTATTCTCAGCAGCCCCCCCAGCCCACTTGCCTCATTCCTGATGAAGGGCTCTTGCCTGAAACGTCGATTCTCCTGCCCTCGGATGCTGCCTGACCTGAGATCAGAGTTGAGAGTGTGCTACTTCCAATTAAACCTGTTGGACTATAACCTGGTGTTGTGTGATTTTTAACTGATTCTGTAAAGCTATGCTGTGTCGTCAGTGTAACACAGGTTTCTCATGTTCTTGTCTCCAACGTTTACCCTGGAAGTACACTGAATTTTGTTAAAATTTGTTCTGTGTAAAAATTGAATAATGTTGGCAACTGGACAACAGCCTTGTTGTTCCCCCTGTCTTCATTTGAAACCTGCCTGATTGTCCCTTTTCTCGGGAATACATCCCAAGCATTCTAAGGAATTTGTTCCCAATGTAATCTCTGGATAAACCTCACTGCTTCACTGTCAACAAGTCGACTCACATTTGGTGATAATTACGATTGAGCACATTTTCACAGTCTGGGAAACTTGTGCAATTGTCTCGATAACTTTGAGGTATTTAGTAAAGACTGTTCTTTGGTTAAACCTTCCTTCTCCTGTTCAGACTCCAGTTCTAAATGCAGACAGTGTTTCAACAATTTCTGCTTCAACCGTGTTATTACTTTTTGTCTATGAGGATTTTCCAGTTCACTTCAATGCTATGACTCATTGCGTTTATGTTTCTAAAATAATTGCACTCTATTGCTTTAGGTTTCTTAGGCAACAACAGGTAATGGATGCCTCAAATCACTTGGAAATGATCATTTGCTCTGTACTTGATAAGGGATTTCTGCTCTCATTTCTCACTTCTTCTCCCCATCAGTTTTTAGATGTTATTTTGCTGATGCCTGGAGCTTTTCCTACACTCATCAAGTTCAAAGCCTTTTTCCCTCTGATTCAGTATTTAATCCACTGTTTGCCCCTACATTTTGAGGACTCCTGTGATTTGGATCATCATACAGTTCACTGTTGAGGGATCTTGCAGTGCAGTGACAGTGTCCCTACCTCATAGCCAGGAGCCCTGGGTTCAAGTCCCGCCTATTCCAGTGGTTTATTATAACCTCTCTGAACAGGTTATAACATCAAATGAAAAACTGAAATAGGCCATTTAGCCCATCGTATCTATTCCACCATTCAACTCCATGTCTGAACATAAAGTGTGATGGAATACTCGCCACTTGCCTGGATGGGGGCAGCTCTAATAACACTCAAGAAGCTCAACACCATCCAGCACAAAGCAGCCGCTTGATTGGCATCACATCCACAAACATCCACTCCCTCCACCAGCGACACTCAGTAGTAGCCGTGTGTACCATCTGCAAGATGCGCTGCGGAAATTTGACAAGGTGCCTTCGACAATACCTTCCAAATCCATGACCACTTCCATCTAGAAGGACAAGGGCAGCAGATACATGGGAACACCACCCCCTGCAAGTTCTCCTCCAAACCACTCACCAACCTATTTGGAAATACATTGCCGTTGTAGGGAATGGCCGTGGATGAGGACTGCACATCCATAGTGAAGGTGAAGTGCTGGGGCCGGAGAACTGGAAGTTTCCAAAGAGGTGAAGGGCATGATCCTTCCAAGTGAAACAGAAGTTCACCTGCATCTCCTCCGACTTAGTTGACTGCATTCTGTGCTTCTGGTGTGATCTTCTCAACATCAAGAGACCAAACGTAAAGGGAATGTTTTGCCGAGCATCTCAGCCGGACCCGTAAGGGCCAGCCTGTCCTCCTGGTCACCACTCATTTCAATTCCCCTTCCCATTCCCTTTCCGACATATCCATCCTCGGCCTCCTCCATTGCCACAGTGAATCAGACCGCAAATTGGAGGAACAACACCTTATCTTCCGCCTGGACCGCCTACAGCCCAGAGGATGCAAAGTTGAGTTCTCCAATTCCAAATAACCTTTCCACCCCTCCCCCGACTCCCTCTCCAGCCCCGCCTCCTCCCGTCCATTCCTCCGACCGACCCTTCCTTTCAGCTACTAATCAGATTCATTCCTCCCATCAACCAACCAGGTCGTACCCACCACCTGTATTCACCTATCACATGCTCACCATTCCAACCTTCTCCCCACTCACAATCCTCCCTCCTCTTTCTGCTGCTCCTGCTAACCCCACTTCCATTCCTGAAGAAGGGTTATACCCGAAACCTTGACTTCTCCACCTCCTGATGCTCCCTGGCTTGCTGTGTTCCTCCAGCCTCCTGCTTGTCTCCTTTGGATTCCAGCATCTGCAGTTTTCTTTGTCTCTAAAAGATAAAGATGGCAAAATATTGCTTACAAAGCCATGGAGCTGTGCAGCACAGAAACAGATCCCTCAATCCAACTCAACCATGCTGTCTAGATATCCTAAATTAATCTAGTCCCATTTGCCAACATTTGGCCCAGATTCCTCCAAACCCTTCCTATTCATATACTCATCCAAATGCCTCTTAAATGTTGCAATTGTACCAGCCTCCACCATTTCCTCTGGCAGCTCATTTCATACACGTACCACCCTCTGTGTGAAAAGCTTGCCCCTTATATCTCTTTTAAATCTTCCACCTCTCACTTTAAACTTATGCCCTCTAGTTCTGGACTCCCCCACTCCAGGGAAAAGACTTTGTCTATTTATCCAATCCATGCCCCTCATGTTTTTATAAACCTCTGATGCTCCAGGGAAAACAGCCCCAGTCTATTTATAGGATGTGAGGTGTCACCAACTGGGCTAGCATTTATTGCTTGTCCCTAGTTGCCCCTTGAGAAGGTGGGGGTGAGCTGCCTTCTTGAACCGCTGCAGTCCATGTGCTGTGGGTAGACCCACAATGCCCTTAGGGAGGGAATTCCAGGATTTTGACCCAGCAACCTTTTTCTTTTATGTACCCAATATCTGTTGCTATCATTTTATTATCTGTCAAAGCTTACTCCTTTTGACATGTGTCTCACTGTATGATTTATTTCCATGTACACTACTTCATCGTTTCTCATTAACCCACCTCCCTGGTATCTGACAATATCTCTAACTCAAACAACAGCTAGGACTTGATGATCTGATCATTGTTACATTTGCTGTTAGTGGGATCTTGTGAGCAAGCTAATTTCTGTGTTTCCCCACATTATAACAGTGGTGTGGAGTTTGTTCCTGGCACTTTCCTATTTTTGTGTTTTTGTAATTATCGATCGGATCATAAGTCACCCCTTCACTTGCTACTCAGCTGTTGACACTTTACTCACACTGTTTGACGCTTTGATCTTCCTCAAAGTCTTGTTATTCAGCCTATGGACACTCCACTCACATCATTTGTTATCAGATAGGACCCTAGAATTCCTACAGTGTGGAAACAGGCCCATTCAGCCCAACAAGTCTACACTGTTCGTACTTATCTTTTGACACTCTTAATTACCTGAAATTACCTTACCGTTATCCTTCTGCATATAAATTCTGTGCTTGTGCCCTTTTTTCCAGATGAAGGAGCAGTGCTCTGAAAGCTTGTGATTTCAAATAGATCTTTAGATTAGATTCCCTACAGTGTGGAAACAGGCCCTTCGGCCCAACCAATCCACACCGACCCTCTGAAGAGAAACCCACCCAGACCCATTTCCCTCTGACTAATTGACCTAACGTGCTATGGGGGAATTTAGCATGACCAATTCACCTGACTTGCACATCTTTGGACTGTGGGAGGAAACCGGAGCACCCGGAGGAAACCCACGCAGGCATGGGGAGAATGTGCAAACTCCACACAGACCCTGGAATCGAACCTGGGAACCTGGTGCTGTGAGGCAGCAGTGCTAACCACTAAGCCACTGTGCCACCCCTGTTGAACTATAACCTGGTGTCGTGTGACCTCTGACTTGATTATCCAGTGGTTTGGGACATGGTGAGTTTGACAATGGTACTATATAAGCACACATTCTCTCTTTCATTTGAAAAGGTGACAGTAATTTGTGACAACAAATTTTCTTGGATATCGATGATATGAATCAAGTTCAATTTCACTTTACTGACAATAGAGAAATTCATTTCCAGCACTGAAAGTTCATTAAGAATAATTGCAAACAAATAGCCTTTCACAGATGACTAACTTCAATAAAAATGTACTGAAATATTCCAATGATTTAAATAATCTGTCTGAGTCCTGCCCTAAGTACATAACTTCACCCATACACCAGCTCATGTTAAATGTTCCTTTGGAGAATATTAATGAGCTCTGGAACCAACTGTTCCTGAATCTGAGGGACTTTCCCCTGAATGTATCCAAACAGTGAGAGTGTGACACAGTGTTAATTTCACTGTTCTACAATACTGCGCATTTGTTAAAATGCTTCAAGAACAGATTTCAGCAACAAAGATATCTTATCAAATTAGACATATGAACAGAGAGGGAATAGAGGGATACGGACCATGTGCAGGCAGCTGGGATTAGTTTAGAATGACATCATGGTCAGCAGAGATATAGTGGGCTGAAGGGCCTGTACCTGTGCAACACTGCTCTACATTCTATGTTTAAATACCTTTCCTGCAGTCAAAAACAAAACAAAGTATTGCAGATGCTGGAAATCTGAAACAAAGACAGAAAGTGCTGGAGAAATCTCTGGAGAGAAAGCAGAGTTAACGTTTCACGTACGGTATTACTGACCTTCAGAACTGAAGAAGAAAGCAAGGATGCAGGTACAGCAGGCAGTGAAGAAAGCTAATATCATGCTGGCCTTCATAACAAGAGGAATTGAGTTTAGGAGCAAAGAGGTTCTTCTGCAGCTGTACAGGGCCCTGGTGAGACCACACCTGGAGTACTGTGTGCAGTTCTGGTCTCCAAATTTGAGGAAAGACATTCTGGCTATTGAGGGAATGCAGTGTAGGTTCACGAGGTCAATTCCCGGAATGCGGGACTATCTTACTCTGAAAGATAGTCCCGCATTGTATACTGGGCTTGTTTAGAAGGCTGAGAGGGGATCTGATTGAGACGTATAAGATTATTAACAGATTGGACACTCTGGAGGCAGAAAGCATGTTTCCGCTGATGGGTGAATCCCGAACCAGAGGACACAGTTTAAAAATAAGGGGTAAGCCATTTAGAACAGAGTTGAGGAGAAACTTCTTCACCCAGAGAGTGGTGGGTGTATGGAATGCTCCGCCCCCGGAGGCCCAGTCTCTGGATACTTTCAAGAAAGAGTTGGATAGAGCTCTTAAGGATAGTGGAATCAAGGGTTATGGGGATAAGGGGAAACTGGAG
>NC_057716.1:105039447-105048626 GCF_004010195.1 Chiloscyllium plagiosum
GAAGAAGGGCTCATGCCCGAAACGTCGATTCTCCTGCTCCTTGGATGCTGCCTGACCTGCTGCGCTTTTCCAGCAACACATTTTCAGCTCTGATCTCCAGCATCTGCAGTCCTCACTTTCTCCTTATGGAGATAAGGCAGGAACAGGATACTGATTGAGGATGATCAGCCATGATCATGATGAATGGTTGTGCTGGCTCGAAGGGCAGAATGGCCTATTCCTGCACCTATTGTCTATTGTCTGTTGGATTTGAAGTGTTAACTCTGTTTCCCTCGCCACAGCTGCTGAGTTTCAGATCGTAGGACCATAAAACATAGGAGCAGAAATAAACCATTCAGCACATCGATTCTGCTCCACCAATCAGATTACAGCTGATTTGATCATCTTGATCTCCACTTTTCTCCTTTATCCTTTAACCCTTGATTCCCTTCCTAATTAAAAATCTGTCCATCTCACCTTCAACTAAGTTTGCACATGGAGTTTGCACATTCTCCCCGTGTCTGTGTGGGTTTCCTCCGGGTGCTCCGGTTTCCTCCCACAGTCCAAAGGTGTGCAGGTCTGGATTAGCCATGGGAAATTGCCCCTAGTGTTAGGTGCATTAGTCAGAGGGAAATAGGTCTGGGTGGGTTACTCTTCGGAGGGTCGGTATGGACGGGCTGGGCTGAAGGGCCTGTTTCCACACTGTAGGGAATCTAAAATCTAAACTTTAATGACAGCCTCAACAGCCCTCTGCAGTAAAAAAAGTCCCCAAATTAATTACTTTCTGAGAGAAGAAATTCCTCCTCATCTCTGTCTTTATTGGGTGTCCCTTTATTCTGAGATTATGCCCCCTGGTCATAGATTCTCCCACAGGGGGAACAGCTTCTCTACATCTACCCTCTTGTCCTCTCAAAATCTGTAGGTTTCAATAAGGTCACCTCTCATTCTTATAAATTCCAATGACTACCAATTCACTCAACCTCTCCTCATAAAACTGTCCCTCCATATCTTATCCAGCACTGTCTGTTTCTATTACCTTTCCTGCCCAGTTCAGTAACCTCTGCCCCCTTAAAGCGTGGTCTGTTTCCATGCTGTACATCTCTATGACTCTATGAACAGTACCACAAGGGACATCTATGAAGGATAGAAAACTCAGCTAGAGCCATTTAGAAACATTTCATGATTGTGGGTTTTACTGAGAGGATTTTATCCCTTTTGTATGATTGAGTCTATTCCTTGGCCACCACATCTGCACAATGAACCCTTCGATTCAACATATCATCTACCTCAACATTAGATACTTGGAGCTTTTTTAAATATATTCACTCATAGGTTAGTAACGATCTTGATTTCCATACCTTCACGAGTACATTGTCATTAGCTGGCCAATCTATTCACCTCAATATCTCATTTTTGTGTGAGATATTGCTCTGCGGAGTTGCATCTTGGCTGATGACCTTAGGGAGAGCTGGAGTAATGGGGTGGGGGAGGGCAGTGCTGAAGTCTACCCACCTTGCTTTAATAAAATTGCCACAAGAAAAGACATCTCCATGGAAACAGGCCTTTAAGTCTTCACAGAAGCCTTCAGTGAAAACAATGAGCTTTGTCATTAACCAGTCCAGGTTGAGTGCTGCTCACTGACTCTGTGCAGGGCCCCACTGCACATCAAAGGGGTCAGTCACGCTTTCATTACCTTTCCTCCTGATGTTGGTGTGTTCAGTAACGTTCCCCAGGCTGAGGCTCCCATCACCCTCTCCAGTGCTTCCCTCACTCTGCGGAAAACACAAAACCCTCTTTCTCCTGTTCTTAAACAAACCAGCTCTCTGTTGGGCAGGCCTCAGAGTTTCAATCATACAATTGCAAAAGGAATCACAAAGACGATCTTTCAAGACCAAGATTGATAGATTTTCTTTTTTTTCAGCTTGAGGGAAATGCGGTGAAGGATTGAGAGGAAAGAAAGGTAAATTATGTTGATTTTCTTCAGCTCAGAGAAGTAATGTATGCCAATGAATCACAGAATTACAGACTTCTAATGGTGCAGAAGGAGGTAATTTGGTGCTTCCTGCCTACATCAGCTCTTGTACCAACCTCCTGCTTTTTCCCCATACCCTTCTACATTATTTTTATCCAAATAATCATCCAATTCCCTCTTAAATGCCTCAAATAAACCTGCCTCATTTCCAGGCAGTTCATTCCAGGCCCTGGCTACTCACTAAGTGAAAATATTTTTTTCATACTATCCGAGTTTCTTTCGCAAACTATTTTCAATCCATGCCCTCTCATTTTTTTTGAAAAGTGGGAGCTGCTTTTCCCAGTGTTAAATGATTCACACAAACCTCCTTCAACCCCTCTTCATTTCATATATTTAGCATACACTTTACCTGATATGTTTATCTAGCTGCCTCTTAGGATTACCTTGTTTCTTTATTTTTCCATGGGATGCGAGTGACTTTGGAAACTTCAGCTTTTGTAGAGTCATAGAGTCAAAGAGTTATACGGCACGGGAACAGATGCTCTGCCTCAATTCATCCATGCTGACAAGATATTCTAATCTAGTCCCATTTACCAGCACTTGGCCCATATCCCTCTAAACCCTTCCTATTCACATACCCACCCAGGTGCCTTTTAAATATTGTAATTGTACCAGCCTTTGTCATTTCCTCTGACAGCTCGTTCCATTCACACATGGACTCCCCTACCCTTGAAAAAGATCTTGACTATTCACCCTACCCATGCCCCTCATGACTTTAGAAACCTCTATGAGGTCACTCCACAGCCTCCGATGCTCCAGGGAAAACAACCCCAGCCTAGTCAGCCTCTCCCTGTAGCTCAAACTCTCCAATCCTGGCAAAATCCAGAAAAGATTCTGCACCCTCTCAAGTTTCCAATGGCAGGAAGACCAGGATTGAACGCAGTATTCCAAAAGTGTCCTGGACAGCTGCAACATGACCTCTCAACTCGGAAAGATGTTGTGAAACTTGAAAGGGTTCAGAAAAGATTTACAAGGATGTTGCCAGGGTTGGAGGATCTGAGCTACAGGGAGAGGCTGAACAGGCTGGGGTTGTTTTCCCTGGAGCGTCGGAGGCTGAGGGGTGACCTTATAGAGGTTTACAAAATTATGAGGGGCATGGATAGGATAAATAGACAAAATCTTTTCCCTGGGGTGGGGAGTCCAGAACTAGAGGTCATTGGTTTAGGGTGAGAGGGGAAAGATATAAAAGGGACCTAAGGGGCAACTTTTTCACGCAGAGGGTGGTAAGTGTATGGAATGATCTGCCAGAGGAAGTGGTGGAGGCTGGTACAATTGCAACATTTAAAAGGCATTTGGATGGGTATATGAATAGGAAGGGTTTGGAGGGATATGGGCCGGGTGCTGGCAGGTGGGACTAGATTGGGTTGGGATATCTGGTCAGCATGGACAGGTTGGACCAAAGGGTTTGTTTCCATGCTGTAGGTCTGTATGATTCTATGACTCTATAACTCCTATAGTCAACGCACTGACCAATGTCTAAATGCCCTTGAATTGATTGGCTTGATAGGTCATTCAGCCCATCATCCTACCATGCCATTCAGTATGAATCTAGCTAATCAATGCCTTTTTTAACTCATTCCATCCTCATAACCATTCACATCATTGATAAGCAGATATCTATCAGTCTCTATCTTAAATATACTCAAAGGATGAGCCTCACAGTCCTCTGTGATGGGGAATTCCAAAGGTTCACAACTCTTTGAGTAAAAGAATTTCTCTTCATCTCAGACCTATGTGGTCCCCTATTAGTCTTAAATTGTGCCCCAGATTCTAGATTCCCTGATCAGGGGAAATATCTTACTTGTATCTACCTCATCTATCCCAATCTCATTTTTCTTATCACTTTTCACTCGTCAGCTGCACCATCCTAGGAACAAGACTGGTGAACTTTCACTGCACTCCCTCTATGATAACAACAGCATTCCTGAGTTACGATGTGAAGGAGCTGGTGTTGGACTGGGATAGACAAAGTAGAAAATCACACAGCATCAGGTTATAGTCCAACAAGTTTATTTGGAAGCACTAGCTTTCGGAGCACTGCTCCTACATCAGGTAGCATGATCATAAGACACAGAATTTATAGCAAAAGATCATAGTGTCATGCATGCAACTGATACGATATATTGAACAAGCCGAGGCTGCTGTTAGATTTTTCATCTTTTAGAATAGGTTGCAAGTTTCAGTTCATTAATATGTAAATCTCAGAACTTCTTTCAAATCTCATTCTCGAGCTAAGGTTTTATAGTTGAATTGAATTGAACTGAATTGAATTTATTATCACGTGTACCGAGACACAGTGAAAAGCTTTGTCTTACGAGCAATTCAGGCAGATCACAGAGTTAAGTAGCATAGATAGTAAATAATAGGTAAACAGCAGCAAAAACAAAAACACAGGTACAGGCGAATGTTAAGAGTTTGTGAGTCCATTCAGTGTTCTAACAACAGTAGGGTAGAAACTGTTTCAAAACCGGCTGGTGTGTGTGTTCAGGCTTCTGTACCTTCTCCCCGATGGTAGATTTTGTAGAAAAGCATTGCCAGGGTGGGATGGATCTTTGAAAATGCTGGCACTCTTTCCTTGACAGCGGGCCTGGTAGGTGGATTCTATAGCTGGGAGGTTGGCCTTTGTGATTGTCCGGGCCGAGTTCACCACTCTCTGGTAACCGTCTTCGATCTTCAATGGTACAGTTGCCGTACCAGGTAGTGATACATCCAGACAGAATGCCCTCGATGACGAACCTATAAAAGTTGATAGGGTTATTCGCTGTCATGCCAAATTTCCTAAGCTGCCTGAGGAAGAAGAGATGTTGTTGGGCCTTTATAACCAGTGTGTCCACATGAAGAGTCCAAGAAAGCTTGTTGTGGATGACCACTCCCAGGAGCTTGACATTCTCCACTAGTTCCATCTCAATGCTGTTAATGAGTAGGGGGGCATGAGTAACATCCCGCCGAAAGTTCCTTGGTTTTGCTGGCATTAAGAGCTAGGTTGTTCTCAGAGCATCATTTTTCCAGATCTTCCACCTCCCGTCTGTAGTCCGTTTCGTCGCCATTTGAGATTCGACCGACTATGGTGGTGTCATCAGTGATGTTAGTGAGGATGAAATATTGTCCCCAGTCTTCACTGATTGTGGCCTGTGGGTCAGGAAACTGAGGATCCAGTTGCAGAGAGTGGGGCTTAGTCCGAGATCACTAAGTTTAGTAATCAGTCTCGAGGGGATAATAGTGTTGAAGGCTGAACTGTAGTCAATGAGTAGGATTCTTACGTAACTGTTCTTGGTGTCAAGATGTTCTCGGGAGGAGTGAAGGGCAAGTGATATGGCATCTAACGTGGATCTGTTGGTCCAATAGGCAAATTGGAGTGGGTCAAGAGTAGTGGGGAGGCTGGAGTTGATTAATGCCCTGACCTGCCTTTCAAAGCACTTCTTGAGCACTGAAGTTAGGGCCACTGCGTGGTAGTCATTGAGACATGCTGCATGAGCCTTCTTATGCACAGGAGTTAAGGAGACCAGAACTGCACACAGGTTTCAGGTGTGAAGTTCCTGGATTATCCAAGCTCCTATTTCAGACGGTAGTCAAGAATTTGGAGTCACACATAGACCAGACAGGTAAGGATGATAGATATCCTTCCCTAAAATGCATTTGTGAACAAGATTTTTAAAAAAATAACAATTGATGTTAGATTTATTAATGAATGTCACTAGCTGCTTAAACAGGATTTGAACTTGTGTCTCAACAGCACCAGCAGATTATCAGGCCAGTGATATTAACCTTACACCACTATCCCTTCTACACTAAGCTCCTCAATTACTACCTATTGTAGTGAGGTCCAATTTATACCAATCTCCAGGTAAAACTGGCGAAATTCAAAATCAGATTCATTAATGACTATCTGTTCTAATACCAAATGAGGTAGGAAAGTTGAATCATCAATATTTCCAATACCCTGCCCTTGGTAGAAAAATAGCTGGCGAAAGAGAAAGGGTGAAACCTGGCAGAACCTAATGAAGATTTTTAAATTGTGAAGGAGGTTCAAGAGGGTAGGATGAAGAGTGTAAATGCAGTGCGGTTTGTTCTCTTCATAGAAAAGGTCAACGCCTGAACATACATGGGGTAAAAACAATGACTGCAGATGCTGGAAACCAGATTCTGGATTAGTGGTGCTGGAAGAGCACAGCAGTTCAGGCAGCATCCGAGGAGCAGACATGCCATGTTCTCCCTGATGTCATGGTCAAGTTTACCCCGTGACTGACATCACAGATGAAAACAGGGTCATTCTGTAATTACGATATTTCTGAAGAGTGATACACATTGTTAAAGTCCTTTTTTGACTTGCTTGGATCTGGATAAATGCAAGAATGCCAAATTTTAAAGAATCACAACAATTTTGACCATAGGAGAAAAAGATAAAACCAGATCCACACCCTTTGATCCTGTGGTATGAATTGTTAATATGCTTTGAAATTTGACTTGTTTGCATTTGTCCTGATGAGCAGGAGATGAAAATCTTTGATAATCTCTTGTCTCTCCTTTTCAGCAAAATTCAGGTTCTGCTCCTCATGGGTTCTTGCTATGTGTAGTCCAGCTGCATTATATCAGAAATCCCACTTCAGAAATGATGCTCCAGAAAGGCACTATATAAATGTAAGATCTATCTTTCTTTCGGTGTAGCAGGAAGGAATGGCTCATTCCTGAAATCTGCTTTGCCAGCCTCTGCTTCATGTCCCTCGTGACCTTTATTTAACAAATATTTATCAGTTTGAGTCTTGATGGCTGAGTTATATTCATTCTTCATTTGTTGGGTCATGGCTGCAGATCATGTGTGGGTTGTTATCACTGAGTGACTGTGGCAATCGTTTCCCTCTCCTCAACAATGCATCAACCGCTAACACCTTCCACTTACTGAAAAACAGAGGAGCAAGAGTGGGCCATTTATCCCCTTGAGTCTGATTGGTCAGTTAATTGGATCATCAATCATGATTTGTATCTGAACTCCCTCTACCTGAACTTAGGGGAGGCTAGACAAAGATAGACAGATGGCCAGAATACGTCAGGTTAGATCAGTTCTGCTGATTCTGGCTGTAAACTCAATGTGTTACACAGGAAGTGTCTAACTCTGGTCAGTATTTGAGGATGTGCTCATAAAAAAACAAATTAAGAATTGAGCAGGTTTCTATGTGGGGCAGGATAGCAAAGAGTTCCTGAACCAGTTGGGATTTTCTTTGATAGCTTTAAGGTGACTTTTGTCTGATTTTATTTTAGCCTGGATCCAAGTTCCAAACCGACTATGATAGGACCATCTCGATTATTGATCCAGTTATAGGACCACCACCGCCACATACAGATACAGATGCAGATTTGTGAAAGGTTGGGGTCCTTTATGAAAATTTCATGCTGAAATCTGTCAAGCAGTTACCAGCTGTTAGCTCATCATTGAATCTCCCTGAGGGCTGCTGGCCAGGAAGCATATGTCGAGCAGCCGGAATATTGCAGACACACAGTACTAGGGCTGAAGTGATTAAATTCAAGGGTTGTTTAAGGGTCACATAATATGGTTGCTTCCCCTTTTTAATAACCTCCTACAGCCCCACAACCTTCCAAAATCTCTGTGTTTCTGAAATTCTGGTCTCTTCAGCATCCCTGATATTAGCTTTGGCTGGCCATGCTGAATTCCTGACCCTCTCTCCTTCTTTAACAGCCTTCCTAAAGGCTCTGATCAAGTCTCTGACCATTTAACAGCATCTCCCCCACTGCCGTGTGAGTGTCAGCCATTGTTCCACAGTACTCACACCTCTGAATCAAGAACAATTGAATGTGTTATCTAGCCTGAGACTGGGAGTGCATAATCAAGGGAGTGCCAGTGACACTGTCTTTTGGATGGGACATTAAACAGAGGTCAGATCTGGCCTCTTCAAGAAGCATCCATTTTGAAAAACAACAGCCAACAAACTCATTCAGGTCAAAGCTTGCATTTTGATTTTTTTTATTCATACACAGGATGTGGATTTTACTGGCTGGGCCAGCATTTATTGCCCATTCCTAATTCTCCAGAGGGCAGTTAGGAATTAATCACATTGCTGTGGGTCTGGATTCACATGTGGGCCAGACCAGGTAAGGATGGCAAATTTCCTTCCTTAAAGGGTCCATCAGATGAACCACATGGGTTCTGCCTGACAATCAACAACAATGTCATGCCATCATTAGATTCTTAATTCCAGATTTTTATTGAATTCAAATTTCATCATCTGTCATGGCAGGATTTGACCCCAGGTTCCTAGAAAATTACCTGGATTTCTGGATTAATAGGCTACCAACAATACTGCCCAAGAAGCTTTACATCATCCAGCACAAAACAGCCAACTTGATACACAACACATTCACAAGCATTCACTCGTTCTATCACTGATGCTCAGTAGCATAGTGTATACCAGCTACAAGGTGCACTGTGGAACTTCATGCAGACTCAACTGCCCAGAAGGTCAAGGGCATCAACGATTATTCCATAATCAGCAGCACCAATTTTATATTTCAGATTTATTAATAAAACTCCAATCTCACCAGCAATGTTTGGTGGGATTTGGATCCACGTGGAGTCATAGAGTCATACAGTACGGGAACACCAAGTTTTTGGTGTTAACAAACTAAGGTAAAAGGCAAGAGCCAAAATTGGAACAAAAAGAAGGTGAAATAGATCAGAGAGTACAAGTGCAAGTGAAAATCTACATTTTGGACAAAAGCCCTTCATCAGGAATGAGGCTGGGAGCCTCGGGGGTGGAGAGATAAATGGGAGGGGAGTGGGTTGGGGGGAAGGCAGCTGAGAGCGCAATAGGTAGATGGAGATGGAGGTAAAGGTGATAGGTCAGAGAGGAGGGTGGAATGGATATGTGGGATGGAAGATGGACGGATGGGACTGATCATGAGGATGGTGCTGAGCTGGAAGGTAGGAACTGGGGTAAGGTGGGGGGAGGGGAGATGAGGAAAGTGGTGAAGTCCACATTGATGCCCTGGGGTTTGAGGGTCCCAAGGCGAAAGATGAGGCGTTCTTCCTCCAGGTGTCGGGTGGTGAGGGAGTGGCGATGGAGGAGGCCCAGGACCTGCATGTCCTCGGCAGAGTGGGAGGGGGAGTTGAAATGTTGGGCCACAGGGCGGTGTGGTTGATTGGTGCGGGTGTCCC
>NC_057716.1:105048671-105091686 GCF_004010195.1 Chiloscyllium plagiosum
GTTGGGGGGAATGGACCTGACCAGGGAGTCACGGAGGGAACGGTCTTTATGGAAAATGGATAGGGGTGGGGAGGGAAATATATCCCTGGTGGTGGGGTCTGTTTGTAGGTGGTGAAAATAGCAGAGGATGATGCGATGTATACGGAAGTTGGTGGGGTGGAAGGTGAGGACCAGGGGGTTGTGTCCTTGTTGTAGTTGGAGGGGTGGGTTCAAGGGTCGACGTGCAGGACATGGATGAGATGCACTGGAGGGCATCATCAATCATGTGGGAAGTGAAATTGCAGTCTTTAAAGAAGGAGGCCATCTGGTGTGTTCTGTGATGGAACTGGTCCTCCTGGGAGCAGATGCAGTGGGGGCGAAGGAATTGGGAATAAGGGATGGCATTTTTGCAGGAGGCAGGATTGGAAGAAGTATAATCCAGGTAGCTGTGGGAACTGATGGGTTTGTAGAAGATGTCAGTGTTGAGTCGGTCACTGTTGATGGAGATGGAGAGGTCCAGAAAGGGGAGAGCGGTATCAGACATGGTCCAGGTGAATTTAAGATCGAGGTGGAATGTGTTCAACCTCCTCGTTGGGAGCATGAGGTGGCGCCGATGCACTCATCAATGTAGGGGAGGAAAAGGTGGGGAGTGGTGCCGGTGTAAGTGCGGAAGATAGACTTTTCCACATAGCCGACAAATAAACAGGCATAGCTGTGTCCCATGTGGGTGCCCATGACTACCCCTTTTGTCTGGAGGAAGTGGGAGGATTCGAAGGAGAAATTGTTGAGGGTGAGACCAGTTCAGCCAAACGAATAAGAGTGTCAGTGGAAGGTTCCTGGAGGGGAAGAAACGGAGGGCTTGGAGGCCCTGGTCATAGCGGATTGAGGTGTACAGAGACTGGATGTCCATGGTGAAGATGAAACGTTGGGGGCCAGGGAAACAAAAGTCTTGGAGCAGGTGGAGGGCGTGGGTGGTGTCTCGAACTTATGTGGGGAGTTCCTGAACCAGGAGGATAGGACAGTATCGAGGTATGTGGAGATGAATTACCATCTGCAGGAGCAGGCTGAGACAATAGGTCAGCCAGGGTAGTCAGGCTTGCAGGTCCTAAGCCTCCTCCATCACCACTCCCTTACCATCGACGCCTAGAGGAAGAACGCCTCATCTTCTACCTCGGGACCCTCCAATCCCAGGGCATCAATGTGGATTTCACCAGTTTCCTCATTTCCCCTCACCCCACCTTACCCCAGTTCCAAACTTTCAGTTCAGCACCGCTCTCATGACCTGTCCATCTTCCTTCCCACATCCGCTCCACCCTCCTCTCTGACCTATCACCTTTACCTCCACCTCCATCCACCTATTACACTCGCATCTACCTCACCCCCAGCCCCACCCCCCTCCCATTTATCTCTCGACTCCCGAGGATCCCAACCTCATTCCTGATGAAGGGGTCCTGCCCGAAACGTTGATTCTCCTGCTCCTTAGATGCTGCCTGACCTGCTGCGCTTTTCCAGCACCACACATTCTCGACTCTGATCTCCAGCATCTGCAGTCCTCACTTTACCCTCTTGACACTTGCCACTTGTCAGCCCAAGATCGTCCAGATCTTGTTGCATTTGAATTTGGATTGCTTCAGTATCTGAGGAGTCACGGAAGGTGCTGAACATTGTGCAATCATTGACAAACATCCCACGTCTGACCTTATGATGGTGGGAAGGTCATTGATGAAGCAGCTGAAGGTGGTTGCACCATTGGTAGCTATTCCTTTGGCTGCGTGGGCCCTGAACATGGCCCCCATACGGTGAAGTGATGGATATTGAGGATGTGTGAGAAGCCAGATTGGGAATGTTTCTTACTCTGGGAGGCTGCAGAATTTCCGGAACATTCTGTCTGGACTACAGACAGGGTTTTGCTTCTGATCTCTAACCGGATTAGCAAATTTCTCACGTTCAGGAATCCCGTGATGGAATGATTGAGCTGAAGCACACTGACCTGCCCTGGATGTCAAGAACATGGTGGGATATGGGGCTGTGGAAAGTCTGTGGTTGTTTTTATAGCTTCGTGGGATGTGGGGATTACTGACTAGGCCAGAAGTGATTTCCCCATCCCTCATTGCCCAGAAGGCAGCTAAGAGTCAACCACGTTGCTCTGAGCTTGAAGTCACATGTAGGCCAGACCAGGTTAGGATGGCAGATTTCCATTCCTAAAGGACATTAGTGAACCAGATGGTTTTTACAACAATTGATTACATGGTCACTGCAGGAAGAAGGTACTGGAGTGGGATATGGGGAGGGAAAGGTGATAGGGTGGGATATGGGGAGGGATAGGTGACAGGGTGGGATATGGGGAGGGATAGGTGACAGGGTGGGATATGGGGAGAAATGCTGCTGTGGAATGTAGGGATGTGGGAGGGATTGCTGGTGAAAGTGTTGAAAATTTGCCCCTGTGAATTTCGATGTGCATCCCCTCTTTAATTCTCAATGACCCTGGACATTGCAGGGTGAGGAATATTATTTTCATTCCCACTTCATAATGGGACCATGTCATCGGAGAATTAGCGTTGAAATTGACAACTGAAGATGTGCTGGGGGGGAAGGAGATCAGGATTTAAACTGGGAGAGCACGGGGTCTGAGCACATTGTCCCTGTGTGC
The DNA here is from genome assembly GCF_004010195.1 of Chiloscyllium plagiosum. NCBI lineage: Eukaryota > Metazoa > Chordata > Chondrichthyes > Orectolobiformes > Hemiscylliidae > Chiloscyllium > Chiloscyllium plagiosum. Next base: position 105,051,301 of record NC_057716.1, read on the forward strand.
CAGGTACATCCCTCATCAGGCTCCTGCTCGGAGCTGGAGGGCGGGGAGAAGGAGTTGGGAGGAAGGACTTTGGGGAGATTTTAGGAGGAATCACGTGCCCCCTTCTCTTTCTCAGCCAGCTTTTTTTTTACTGTGTGTCTTCCTTTTGCCTGGTCTTTGTTTGAAAGAGGGAGAGAGTGGGTCGTGCATCTTGCACAGAGTCAGAGGTTCCGGACTCTGGTGAGTAGAGCTCTCTGCACCTCCTGGACTTTCAGAGTATGACCATTTCTGATCACAGGCTGCGATTTCGGGTCAGTTTCGATGTAAAACAAAACGAACTGGTCGGTCGTAGAGTATAAAACTTCCAGCAAAGTTTTACAAACTTTTGTGGTTATCTCACCTTGCCCTGTTTCTTTACTCTCTCTCTCTCTCTCTCTTATTTATTTATCACCCCCAGTCACTTTTCCCCCTCCGTCCCTCTGAAACACTTGTCTCTCTCAATTCCGCGATTTTTGAATCTTGCCCTCTCCATCAGATGTTTTTTCGATCAAATCCCCCTCTGTGCCTGAGCTGCTTGAAGGTGGGGGAGCGGGTTTGCTTTTTGTTTTAACCTTGGTCTCAATGTGCTTTTATTTTTCCATGTGGGAAGCTGGCGGGAAGGTTCACGGCGGGGAAAGAGGGGGAGAAAGAGAGAGAGAGAGAGAGAGTGTGTGTGAAAGAGGAGGAGAAGGAGAGAGAGAGTGTGTGTATGTGAAAGAGGAGGAGAGGGAGAGAGAGAGTGTATGTGAAAGAGGAGGAGAGAGAGAGAGAGAGAGGAGGAGGGGAGGGATTGTTCAGATGGAGAGACCGAGCTGCGAGCCCACCTTTTGTCCTGGGACCGGGAGGGAAATGTTTGGATGAGTAATAACAGTGGAGAAACTAGGATTTTATCATCAGCCTTTCTTCTCCTTCTCCTGACTCTTTCCCCCCTTTTTCCCATATTCTCTCTCTCTCTTCCTCCTCCTCCTCCTCCTCTCCCCCCTTCCAGATTCCCTCAGACTCTCTCATCCCTCCCTCCCCTCCGCAGAGCTCTGTTCATTCACTTCATCCTGTCCTTTTATCTTTTTCGTGCTATTTGATCCCTCTGGGTTACAATGTGGATTTACAAAATGAGATTTCACTTCCGTTCCCCTCTTTTTTTTTTGAGGTGAGGGAACATCTGATTCCAATTCCCCACCCCCGTCTCCCATAGCCCTAATTTATGAGCCTGGGGCAGCAATTGCGGGCTGATCGCCGACGGGAGGCACCACAGCAAAGCCCTTTTCCCTCATTAAAACAACTCCCGCCATCCCCAATCCTGTTCTGATCTGGGACCTATATTTGCTCAGGTGTCCCTGGGCAGGAGCTTCACTCCAGGAACATCAACGCTTTTAAAAATGAGAATGTTAGCATACGATACTATGAAATCTTTGAGGCATTCCAGATAGTTAGTAACAGCTCACTGTTTAAAACTAAAACCATTTCCTCTGAGCCAGTCACTGATTCCTGACCCTTTTTTGTCAATGGACATTGTCTCCCTGCGTATTTGCCTGATGCAGGCCATTTCCCAATTTGAATTGGTCTGTCAAATCCCCTCTTCACCATCTCTGTTCTAAGGAGAATACGCATGGTTTCTCCAGTCTCTCTGCATTACTGGAGACCCTCTTCCCTGGAACAATTCCAGTAATTCTCTGCTCCATCTCCTGAAGAAGGGCTTATGCCCGAAACGTCGATTCTCCTGCTCCTCGGGTGCTGCCTGGCCTGCTGTGTTTTTCCAGCACCACACTTTTCAGCTCTGGTCTCCAGCATCTGCAGTCCTCACTTACTCCTGCTCCATCTCCAAGACTAGTATATCCTCCATGAAGTGTCTCAGGGCAGTTAATATCACTGGAGGAGTAATCCAGAGGCCCCTGCTAATGTCCTGGTGGGAATCTCACTACAGCAGCTGGTGGAATGTCAATTTAATGATCAAATCTGGAATTGGAAGCTAGTCTCTAATGGTGACTGTGAACCTTTTCTGAATTGTTGTTAAAACCTATCCTTCACTAACCTTCTTTAGGTAAGAAAAGCTGTCCTTACCCATGTGTGACTCCAGGTTCACAGCAATTTTTCTTATTTAGCCATAGGATATGGGCATCAGTGGCTGGATCAGCATTTGTTGCCCATCCTTTGATCTGAGTGGCTTGCTTGGGCCATTTCAGAGGGTAGTTAAGGGTCGACTGCATTGCTGTAGGTCTGGAGTCACATGTAGGGTAGACTGGATAAGGACAATATTGTCCTCGAAAATAGGAGGTTGAGGTCCAACCTGATGCAGAGCTTTAAAATTCTGAAAAACGGTTTAATGGGGTCAGTATAGAGAAGAGGTTTCACTTGGGCAAAGACTAATCCATGGGGGGCTTGTCATTATAGTATAGAACGTTACAGCGCAGTGCAGGCCCTTCAGCCCTCGATGTTGCACCGACCTGTGAAATTAATCTGATGCCCATCTAACCCACACCCCGTTCCATTATTATCCATCTGTATGTCCAATGCCCATTTAAATGCCCTTAACATTGGCGAGTCTTACTATTGCAGGCTAGCTGTTCCTCACCCCTTCTACTGAGTAAAAAAACTACCTCTGACATCTGTCCTAAAGCTACGTCCTCTTGTGTTAGCCATCACTATCTGAGGAAAAAGACTCTCACTGTCCAACCTAACTAATGCTCTGATTATCTTCTTCGTCTCAATTAAGTCCCCTCTCAACCTTCTTCTCTGTAACAAATACAACATCAGTTCCTTCAGCCTTTCCTCGTAAGACCTTCTCTCCATACCAGGCAGCATCTTAATAGATCTCCTCTGAACCCTTTCCAAAGCTTTCACATCCTTCCTATAATGTGGTGACCAGAACTGTACGCAATACTCCAAGTGTGGCCTTACCAGTGTCTTGTACAGCTGAAGCATGACCTCATGGCTTCAAAACTCAATCCCTCTACCAATAAACACTAGCACACCATATGCCTTCTTAACAACCCTGTCAACCTGGGTGGCAACTTTCAGGGATTTATGCACCTGGACACCACGATCTCTCTGTTCATCTACACCGCCAAGAATTTTACCATTAGACCAGTACTCTGCATTCCTGCTACTACTTCCGAAGTGAACTACCTCACACTTCTCCCCATTTAAACTCCATTTGCCATTTCTCAGCCCACCTCTGCATCTTATCTATGTCCCTCTGTAACCCACAATGTTCTTTGGCACTGTCCACAACTCTACTTACCTTAGGGTCATCTGCAAATTTACTAACCCATCCTTCTATGCCCACATCCAGACCATTTATTAAAAATGACAAACAGCAGTGGCCCCAAAACAGATCGTTGCTGTACACCACTAGTAACTGAGCTCCAGGCTAAACATTTCCCACCAACCATCATCCTCTGTCTTCTTTCAGCTAGCCAATTTCTGATCCAAACAGCTAAATCACCTTCAATTCTGAAACTCCATATTTTGTGCAATAACCTACCATGCGCAACCTTATCAAATGTCTTTCCTGATGAAGGGCTTTTGCCCGAAATGTTGATTTTTGCTGCTCCTTGGATGCTGCCTGACCTGCTGTGCTTTTCCAGCACAACTCTAATCTAGACTCTGATCTCCACATCGCAGTCCTCATTTTCTCCTGAAGTCCACACACACCACATTAACCGCTTTACTTTCATCCACCTGTTTTGTCACCTTCTCGAAGAACTCCAGGTTGGTTAGATACGACCTACCCTTCAAAAAACTGCGTTGTCTATCCCTGTCAAATCATTCCTTTTCTAGATGATTATAAATCCTATCTCTTATAACCTTTTCCAAAACCTTACCCACAACCAAAGTAAGACTCACTGGCCTATAATTACCAGGGTTGTCCTGACTCCCCTTCTTAAACAAGGGAACAACATTTGCTATCCTCCAGTCTTCTGGCACCAGTCCTGTTGACAATGATGACCTAAAGATCAAAGCCAAAGGCTCTGCAATCTCCTCCCAGAGAATCTGAGGATAAATTCCATCTGGCCCGGGGGTCTTATCTATTTTCAGATCTTCCAAAATTGCTAAAACCTCCTCTTTGTCAACCTCAATCCCATCTAATCTTGTAGCCTGTATCTCTGTATTCTCACTAACATTGCCCTTTTCCAATGTGAATACTGACGAATATAGTATGCCAAGTATGTTATTGCAAAATACCTGCAGCAAAGCAACGGGCCACCTGACTTGACTGTTCTTTTTGCTGATGTTTGCACTCCATTCTCCTCCCATCTCCTGTCATCTTGCTGAATCAATGTATCCTTCTGTATCTCTCATGATTACCCAGCTTCGCCTCTAATTCTTCACCTCTTTAGGTCTATAATGATACTTCGACCGCTCCCTCTGGGACTGAGTTCCACATTCACACTGCTCTCTGGCTGAAATGGTCTGTTTTGAATTTCCAGTTGGATTTATCCCAGAATCATAGAATTGTTATGGTACAGGAGAGGCCATTCAGCTTCTTCTATTATCTCATTCTGATTTCCTACCTTTTTTATCCATACATCAACCCTTTGTCAAGGGTTCTCCTGTGCACCATTTCTATCCGTATAATCTTTCAATTCCCTCTTGAATGCCTCAATTGAATGTGCCTCGATCACATTTCCAGGCAGTGGATTCCAGACCCCGAATACTTGCTGTGAAAAATGTTTCTGTACGTCACCCTTGCTTTGTTTGCCCATTTAAACATGTGCCCCTATCATCCTTGTTTCTTTTGCAAATGGGAATACCTTCTGCTGTATCCAGCCTGTTCATAATTTTAAAATTCTCTAATAAATCTCCTCCCATACTTCACTTCAAGGAGAACAGTTTCAACTTTTTCAATCTATCCCCTTAACCTGGAACCAGGATCAGTGAGTGACTAATTACATCTGTGTCCCTACTTTAGTCTTGGTCACAAGTTTAAATGTTTTCTCCATGTCTCCCACATTTAGCTCCTTTTATCACCTTAAAAAGCTCAGTCAGGTCCTCTCTCCTCCTCCTGCTTTCTTCCTTTTCCAGGCTGTCCCACATGGGGGTAGTTGCAACTTCACACTCTTGGTTAGACGCCAATGAGCGTCCGGGGCTAACAAGCCATGACAGTGTCTAACTGCGAAGCCCCTTACTTCGACCCCTTGTGAACTAGCCTCTGGCAAGGCTGGGGAAAGAACAGCAAGCATAGCTACCTGGGCTCAGAATCCAGCGGGAGTCTGTGTGCTCTGAAGCAGAAAAGGGAGTTAAATTAGTGCCATCTGTGCCCATCCTCCAGTAAGTGGAGAACACAAGGTATTCCTCTGTGTCCTGAAGCTTATTTAAATGCTACATGCAGTGTGATTTGTGCAGGGTTTAATGGTTAGGTCAACCAGGATGGAGCAGTGTTAGAAAGAAGTGACTGGTCCGTTTGCTAATGGGCCTGTGGGTTACGGGATGGGAGGGGTTGTGTGTTTTGACACTGCACAATACCATTAAACTGCTTTTATACCATCTGTGAGTTAATCCCCTTCACCGCCTGTCCCTTTTGTTTTGAATGGGGGGGATCTGAATCTTCCTTTAAGCTGTTCTCCATCTCTGTCCCTCTCCCTCTCTGTCCCTTTGATTCACTCAAATGCACTGAAAATTTTATGCTGTATAAATCTTTCCCTAATTTTCCTCTACCTGTTGTTAACATGAATAAGGGAGCAGTGGGTGGGTGGTGGAAGGGTAGAGCAGGTCTGGCAAGTGTCATCAGTGCATTTACATAATACTGGGTTGGCATCTCTTGCCACGTGGAGAGCTGCCTTTAATATAGCCACACAGAAGCAAATGGCACAGATGAAGGCTGTTCGACTCACTGTGTATGCTGTCACATTTTAAAGAATGAAAATAAATTGGAATGCAAATTGACCATTCGGCCCATTTACCCTGCTCTGCTATTCAGCTAGACCATGGCTGATCTAAGATGATGGAAGTTTCAAGTTAGTCCACTCGCTCCTTCTATCCCACAGGCCTGCATTGTTTTTCCTTTTTCAAATATTTATCTGATTTTTTTTTCTCTTTTGGAACTTGCTTTGGAATCTGCTTCCTCCCTTTCAGGCAGATATTCCAAATCTTGCTGTGTGTTTTTTTTTTGTTTAAATTGTATTTTTGAATGTTGCTCCTGTCTCTTGTGCCAATTATTTTAAGTTTGTGGCCTGTGGTTGTTAGCCCTCCTGCCAGTGGAAAGCATTTCTCCATTCTCACTTAATCACTAATCTCTTCCTGCTGGATCAGTTTTGGCTTGATGGTTGCCACTTCTTGACTCTGAAGCTGGAAGTTGTGGGTTCAAGTCCCCCACTCCAAAAACTTGTGTGACAAACAAGGCTGACACTCCCAGTGCAGCATAGAGGGAAAGCTGTGCTGTCTTTCAGATGGGTGTAACAGATCCCACTGCTGCCATTTTGAAGACCAGCATGGGAGTTACCTCCCCCACAGTCTCACATCTTGATTCTGCCATCTACCCAGTGGCTGAGTGGTTAACGTTGCTACCCCACAGTGCCAGGGACCCGGGTTTAATTCCAGCCTCTGGTAACTGCAATTTCCCAGTGTTGGCGTGGGTTTCATCTGGAAGCTCTGGTTCCTCCCACAGTCCGGGATGTGCAGATTAGGTAGATTGACCATGCTAAATTGCCCTTAGTGTCCAGGGATGTGCAGGCTCAATGGATTAGCCATGGGCAATGCAGGGTACAGATGTAGAGTTGGGGGTGAAATGCTCTTCAGAGGGTTGGTGTGGATTCGATGGGCTGAATGGCCTGCTTCCCCACTGTAGGGATTCGATCCTGATCATCTGGGCCAGTTCTCCTCTCTTGATTTTAAAAAGTAAAGCTATGGTATTAACATATTGCTGTTTGTGGGAGCTTGCTGTGCGTCTGACATTGTAACACTGATTCCACTTCAAGAACTGTGCTTTGTTAGCAGGAAAGTGCTTTGTAATGTCAGCTAGTGATAAAAGGTGTTATATCAATTTAACTTTTACATTTTCTTACATCTTATACTTATGAATGGCTCCACTCTTTAGAGTATGGGTTTTTTTTTTGTCAAAACGTCAGGGCTAGTTTGGTTCAATTAGGTTATTTCCTTCCCCTATAACTTGACAATAAATGATTATTCCTCCATTCTCTGTAGTGGGTGAACAGATATCTCACCATGAGAAGCATCGCAATTTCTTCCACCTCCTGCCTGCCAAGATCCCATATGGTTTTTAGGTGGAACCACAACAACAACGCATGTTTGCATTTGTGTAACACCTTTCACATTCAATACTTTCTCTCAATTTGCAGAGCTTTTAAGTCCGTTGTCTTCTTTGTAGATGGAAACTTAAAGGGGCAGATAGGTTTGTGGGATGCTTAGGATTCTGAGTTCATGTGATGTTCAGAGAGATTGCTATTTGTAACTGTGGGGTGCAGTCCAAAACATTTTTATAGCCTGTTGAGTACCCTTTATGTATTGTAGATGCTATTTGAAAGTTTTGATAAGTAGAGGCAGATAGCACAGATGAGATCCCACAAAATGGAATATGGTGATGAGAAGATCACTGGTGATGTTGGTCATCGGATAAATATTGGCCCTAGGGTCTCCTGGGGAGTTGGGCAGTGGGGGGGGGGGGGGGGAGGGGGGGGCATTCCCATGGAAACGCAAACTCTTAGAGTAGGAGTTGGCCATTTGGCCTCTAAGCTTGCTCTGCCTTTCGATGTGATCATGGCTGATCCTGTATCTCAATGTTATCCAACCATTTTCTCTCCATTACCTTTGATGCCTTTAAAATGTAAAACAATATCAGTTTGAATTATATTCAATGACTCGGCCTTCACAGCCTTCTGCTGTAGAGAATTCCACAGATTAGCTGCCTTTTTTCTCCCTTTTTTTTTCTTTTCTTCACAATATTGGCAAGGGGAATTTTTTTTCTGTACTCCTGAGAGAGTAGAGGGGGGCCTTGGTTTGGTATTCTATCTGAAGGAGGGCACCTCTGACCCTGTGGCTCACCCTCAATGTTGCACTGGCCTTGTGGCCTGGCTTATGGGGCTGAGGAGCTACAGGGACCTCCGGATTGTATGATGTGGGTCTGGGGTTCATTATATCACTCCTCTTCTCTGTTAACTGCACTCCTGACTCCTGAAACCTGACTCCTGGCTAATTGTGCCTGACCTTCAGGTTTGCTGTGTGTGGAATAGGGCAACAATCCTCACTTTGACCAGCATGTGTTTGATGAGATTGAGAAAGTTCCTGGGCTGCTGGCAGATGTTTTCCAACAATTTCCTCTGGATTGAATGCTCTTATACATAGTGTTAGCTCCTCCTTTGCCTGTCCCTTGGGGTAAGTGGGGTTCTCATTACCGCCCATCTGCGCTCACAGATTTGGCTGCTGAGCTCAGAGAATTTGTCTGCGCAGTTCTGTGAAAACTTGGAATTGTATTTGGTATTTTCCTGAGCCTTTATCATTTGTGGTGATCTCGCCTTGTTATGCGAATCACCGACTGAGCCTCAGTGAGTAATGTGCTCCCCTCTTGAGTCACATTTTCATAGATTTGGGACCAATTTCTGAAAGTTGAGCGCACAATTATTGCTTCACAATCTTGACGTAGAGGACCAAGGGGATTGCTACACTGTCGAAGACCCTACGTTTCTAATGCAATATTAAACTGAGCCCTTATCTATCCGGTAGACACAAAAGATCCTGTGGCAGCTTTTTCTAATTATCATTTGTGGGTGTCTCTGGCTAGGTCAGCATTTATTGCCCATCCCCAATTACCCAGAGGGCAATTAAGAGTCAATCGCATCGTGTGTGTCTGGAGTCACAGAAGCCAGACCAGGTAAGACTGGCAGATTTCCTTCTCTAAATGACATTAGTAAAGAAGCTGGGTTTCAATGACAATCATGATGGCTATGTGGTCATCATGAGGTCAGGTTTTTTGTTCTAAATATTTATTGAAGTCAACGGGTGCACGGTGGCTCAGTAGTTAGCACTGTTGCCTCACAGTACCAGGGACCTGGTTTGATTCCAGCCTCTGGCAACTGTGCAAACTCTAGACAGACACATTCTCCCATGTCTGCGTGGGTTTCATCTGGGTGCTCCAGTTTCCTCCGACCGTCTAAAGTTGTGCAGGTTAGGTGAATTGACCATGCTAAATTGCCCCACAGTGTCCAGGGATGTGTAGGTTAGGTGCATTTAGTTAGGAGTAAATGTAGAGTAGGGGAATGGTTTTGGGTGGAATACTGTTCAGAGGGTCGGTGTGAAATTGGGCCAAAGGGCCTGTTTCCACACTCTAGGGGTTTTATGATTTTAAACCTTTATCATCTGCCATTGTGGGATTTGAACTAGATCTCCCAGAACATTAACCTGCCTGGAGTTCTGGATTACTATTGGAAGAGAAGGGGTGCTTTTCCCCTATTGCTTGCATTTACACCTTCATTGACAAATCAACATTAATAAACAGGTTATCAAGTCATTGTGACATTGTGCTCAGCACCTTGCTGTGTGCCATTGTTGTTTCCTGTGTTACAGTAGTAACTACTTAACCAGAATGCTTAATTGTGTAAACTGCATTGGGATTTCCAAAGTAAGATGGTTATATCAATGTCTTGAGTGTGCTTTACTCCCTTAAAGAGACTTTTAAAATAAGCGTTTACTCAGCCTGCTTGGGAGTGTTATCATGCACATCTGGAGTGGGTAGGAATTGAACCAGGGCCTTTCCAGCCTCAAGGTGTTGATGTTATAACTGTACTACAAGACACTCCTCCCAGCTTAAAGCAATTGATGCCAACATTGACATTCAAAGCTATAAAATTAAAGAAGGACAGGCCATTCAACCCATCAATCCTGCGCTACTGTTCACTAAGGTCCTGATGAATCTGATTATGACCTTGGCTTCACTTGCTGCTGTACCCTTATAAACTTTGACTCCCTTGTTAATCAGAACTCTGTCCAACTTGACCCTGAATATTTTCAATGATCCAGCCTCCACCACTCTCTCTAGGAGAGAGAATTCCGAAGACCAATGATCTTCCAAGAGAAAAATAAGTTCTCATCACTTCCATCTTAAGTGGGATACTTTAAACTGTGGCACCCTAGTTAAAGACATTTCCCTACCGAGGGGAACATCTAAAATGTTGAAGCTAATTTGCAAAGAAGAACATAACTTCTTGCTGGATTGAGAAATTTTAAAAAAGTTTCTATTCTTGACAGGTGAAGAAGTTGAGTATTATGTTCAGATCAAGGTGGGAATGGTAGCTTCTGTGCTGCCATTATACACTTACAGAAATGGAATGCAACCTGACTGGGATTGGAACAGTTCGGAACAACCACGTTTTTGACTGGCACAGATTCAATGGGCTGAAGGGCTGGTTTCCTATGCTAGAGATCACTGTGACGTTTATTTTCAAAGATGTTATAACATACCTTTTTGGAGCACGTGGGGCTTGAGAGCAGGCACCCTGGCTCCGAGGTAGAGATACTATCACTGTTGATATGGATGTGGAGGCACTGGTGTCGGATTGGGGGGTGGACCAAGTTTAAAAATCACAAACACCAGGTTATAGTCCAACCGGTTTATTTGGAAGCACTAATTTTCGGAGCGCCACTCCTTCATCAGGTGGTTGTGAAGCAGATACTTGCATGACATTGTAATCTTTTGCTATAAGTTCTGTGTCTTATGGTCCTGCTTCACAACCACTTTGAGGGATCAGCACTCAAAGCTAGTGCTCCCAAATAAATCTGTTGGACTATAACCTGGAGTTGTGATTTTTAACTTTGCTGCTTTTTGTTTACATTGGAATAAGTTGACCTCATTGTTCTGGACTTTAATCTCCTTGATATTGATGGCTGGCTAACTAATTGATGATAATTAACTAATCACTCACCTCATTGTGTATTTTTTGCGTATGACCTTGCTGTTCAAACAGTGGTCATCTTAGAAAAGAATTCTTTCTTCCAAGGAAGCAAAAGACTTGAGGGATGGGCTTGTGGCAAGAACTGGTGACTCCATATTCCCAACTCTGCAATTGTATTGAAATAATACACAGTCCTGAATTTAGCAGCAATGGGCGATCATCAGACAACCTGAACACTGGCCATGCCGGATTTCGGGAGTCCCTGCGACTGTTGTTGGTAAAATGACCATTGTTGACACAAGTATCTCCCACTTCATTTCTAACAAATGCTCAATCCTGTTTTCAAAGCGCTCACAAGCACTGCCCCTTTGTATCTCTTACCACCATAGAAAGGGAAGATGCTGGTGTAGTGTTACTTCACTGGTTTGGTAGTGCAGAGCCCTCAGCTGCTGTTCTAGGGTCTTCAATCCCAATCCCACCATGACAATATAAATCTGGAGTAAAAGACTAGCCTGCTACAACTGAGATGTAAAAGGTTAGCACTGCTGCCTCACAGCGCCAGGGATCTAAGTTCAATTCCAGCCTTGGTTGACTATGGAGTTTTCATGTTCTCCCTGTTTCTGCATGGGTTTCTGCCAAGTGCATCGGTTTCCTCCCACAGTCCTGAATTGTGCAGGTTAGGTGGATTGGTCATGCTAAATTGCTTTGTAATACTGCAGGTTATGCAGGGTAGGTGGATTAGTGACGATAAATGCAGGGTTACGAGGAAAGGGTGTGGGGCATGGGATGCTCTTTTGAGGGTCAGTGCAGACTCCATGGGATGAATAGTCACCTTCTGCATTGCAGGCATTCATGATCCTATTTCTGTACCCTAATTCTAGCCTTTTGTGTCACTCAAATTTTCTTCACAGCACCATTGTTGGTTATGCCTTTGGGAGCCTGGACCATAAACTCTGAATTTCCTCTACATCCTCCTCTTAAGCTTATTATTAAAAGCTCGATGAAGTTTTTTAGTCACCATCTTAATAGCTCCTTAACCACTGCATTGAAAATTGTGATTAGACAACTCTGGATAAGCCAGAATTCTGGTGATGTGAAAGTTGTCGGCTGTTTGTGCTGGCAGAATAGGGAATGCAACAGAAGGATGTTCATGACTAAATGAAGTTGGAAAGCCCCAGAACTTGTGAATGCTTAGCTGTTGGCTCAACATGATTGCACCAACTAATCATAGAATTAGACCTGGCTAGAGCGTGAAATCATCATTCAACATTGAGATATCTCTGTGAAAGGATAATAAGACCATAAGGCATGGGAGCAGAAATAATCCATTCTGCCCACTGAGACCATGGCTGATCTAATAATCCTCAACTCCACTGTCCTGCTTTTTCCCCCATAACCTTTGGTTCTCTTAATGATTAAAAATTTGTCTATCTTAGCCTTGAATATACTTAAAGACCCAGCCTCCTCAGCCCTCTGAAGGAAAGAATTTCACAGATTCAATACCTTCTGAGAAAAGAAATTCCTCCTCGTCTCTGTCTTAAATGCACGATCCCTTATTCTGAAATTACACCTCTGGTCTTAGACTCTCCAACAGGAGAAACAACCTCTCTGCATTGATCCTGGCCAAACCTAAGCTCTTCAGGTCTGTCTGAACCTGTGGGGGGAAAAGTTAAAAATGTTATCCTGGAAACACAGGAAGTTGGAGTAGGAGTAGCCATTCGGCCCTTTGAGCCTGCTCCACCGTTCAATAAGCTCACTCATCATTTGGCTGCTGATTGAGGAGGCAAGGTCGATACAGAAAGTGGAAAGCTGCGACATGTAGCAAAACGCGAGCATGGCTGAGGAGTAAGCGATTCCACGCTCAATCCTGTCAGACATTCCGCAAGTACAATGTCATGAAGATATACAGCATGGGAAAGAAAACTCTTTGATCCAAATCGTCCAGGCTGATCAGATATTCTAAATGAATCTAGTCCCATTTGCCAGCATTTGGCCCATATCCCTCTAAACCCCCTTCCTTTTAAATGCTGTAATTGTACCAGCCTCCACCAATTTCTCTGGCAGCTCATTCCATACACGTACCACCCTCTGCATGAAAACATTTCCCCACAGGTCCCTTTTTAAATCTTTCCCCACAGGTCCCTTTTTAAATCTTTCCCCTCAGATCCCTTTTAAATCTTTCCCCTCAGATCCCTTTTAAATCTTTCCCCACAGGTCCCTTTTAAATCTTTCCCCTCTCACATTAACCTATGCCCTCTAGTTCTGGACTCCCCGACCCCAGGGAAAAGACTTTGTCTATTTACCCTATCCATGCCCCTCATAATTTTGTAAACCTCTATAAGGTCACCCCTCAGCCTCTGATGCTCCAGGGAAAACAGCCCCAGCCTGTTCAGCCTCTTCCCTGTAGCTCAAACCCTTCAACCCTGGCAACATCCTTGTAAATCTTTTCTGAACCCTTTCAGGTTTCGCACCATTCTTCTGATAGTAGGGAGACCGGATCTGCAGACAATATTCCAATAGTGGCCTCACCAATGTCCCATACAGGCACAACATGATCTCCTAGCTTCTCTACTCAATGCACTGACCAATAAAGACCGACATACCAATGCCTTCTTCATTGTCCTGTCTACCTGTGAATCCACCATCAAGGAACAATGAACCTGCACTCCAGGTTCAGCAATACTCTTTGTTCAGCAATACTCCCCAGGGCCATACCATTAAGTATATAAGTCCTGCCCTGATTTGCCTTTCCAAAATGCAGCACCTCGCATTTATCTGAATTAAACCCCATCTGCCACTCCTTGGCCCATTGGCCCATCTGATCAAGATTCTGTTGTAATCTGAGGTAACCTTCTTTGCTGTCCACTACACCTCCAATTTTGGTGTCATCTGCAAACTTACTAACTGTACCTCTTATGTTCACAATCAAATCATTTATATAAATAATGAAAAACAGTGGACCCAGCACCGATCCTTGTGGCACACCATTGGTCACAGGCCACCAGTCTGAAAAGCAACCCTCCACCAACACCTTGTGTCTTCCACTATCAAGCCAGTTCTGTATCCAAATAGCTAGTTCTCTCACTATTCCGTGTGATCTAACCTTACTAACCAGTCTACCATGCTGGTATTCTCTCCGACAAAGGAAGGGGATGTAAACAATGACCCTATTCTGACATCAAGGAAGCCTCTGCCCATGTGGTAATGGTGGCTTGAGCAGAGAACGTCCTCACCCCCCATCACGATGAAGAAGATGTGGAGGATGGTCACTGACTGCATCGGCCATGCTGTGTTAAAAAATGGACCATGACTGCAGAAGACACTGAGAGCAGTGAATGGCCAAGCACCCTGCGGGCGGCACGGTGGCTCAGTGGTTAGCACTGCAGCCTCACAGCACCAGGGTCTTGGGTTCGATTCCAGCCTCGGGCGACTGTCTGTGTGGAATTTGCACATTCTCCCCGTGTCTGCGTGGGTTTCCTCCGGGTGCTCCGGTTTCCTCCCACAGTCCAAAGGTGTGCAGGTCAGGTAAATTGGCCATGCTAAATTGCCCATAGTGTTAGGTGCATTAGCCACAGGGGGGTGGGTTACTCTTCAAAGGGTTGGTGTGGGTTTGTTGGGCTGAAGGGCCTGTTTCCACACTGTAGGGAATCTAATCTAATAATGAGGCTCATTGGTGAGGGAATTACAGCATGGGTGAGCATGATGCTCACTCTGAAGGGGGCAATTTGGAATATTGTGAACTGTTTTGAGAGGATCTGATTGAAATTTACAAAATACTGAGAGGTCTGGATAGAGTGGATGTGGAGAAAATCTTTCCATATGTAAGATAGACTGGGACCCAAGGGCACAACTTCAGAGTGAAAAGACACCCTTTAGAACTGAGGGTGAATGTCTCCAGCAACAGGGTGGTGAGTCTTGTTGTCACAGAGGGCTCTGGAGGTAAAGTCATTGCGTGGATTTAAGAGCCAGCTATGTTCTTGATTAGTAAGGCGATCAAAGGTTTGGTGGAGAAGGCATGAAAAATGAGTTTGAGAAATGATTGAATGGTGGAGTAGACTTGATGGGCTGAATGGCCAAACTGCTGCAGTCTGTCATGGGGCAACGTCCTACACTGCGTAACGGAACCGACTGACGAGGTGACTGTAGATGTGGAATCTTCTTCAGCTGAGGAAGCTGTAACCCTGAGAGTCTAATACATGCTGGTCTGCTTGCTTGCCTACTTTCTCTGGCTGAAAAGGTACAGCACGGCTCCAGCGTGATGCACAGCAGTATGGAAATGAAAGGAACATGTTTGACCATATTGATAACAAAACAGACTGCATTAAACTTTTTTGACTGCAGTACCCTAGGCAGCAAAGGATTACTAAACTCTTTCAGAACAACCCCCACCCCTTTTTTTTTCAGTGCCTTTTACTGTCCACAGTCAGCTATTGTAAGGTGTGAGCAATCTAAGGTGGGAGGTCTGTGAAAGGTGATGGCCAAGGGCTATTGTTGCTAGATTATTATTCCAGAGACCCAGGTAACTTTCCATGGTGAAATTTGAATTCAATAAATAACGATCAATAAATTATTGGTTTGGGGGGAACCCATCTGGGTCACTAATGTCCTTTAAGAAGGAATTCTACCATCCTTACCTGGTCTGAAATACCTATGACTGCAGACCCAAAGAAATAAGTTGACCCTTAACTGCCTTCGGGGCAATTAGGGATAGGCAATAAATGCTGGCCTAGCCAAAAACACTCATATCCTGTGAATGAATCAAAGAACAATTGAACAGCAAAGACAATCCCATATTTATTGCATTACCGTCTTTTCATTTCTTTGATGTGTTTGTTGGCAAATCTAGTAACATTTATATTTTCTTTGTTCTCTTGAAGCTCTGCAAGCGCCCCTGTGATTTCGTCACAATTTCACTGTAAATGCAAAGGATAGCAACTGGGTGGATATTGGAAATGTGGATAGCAATCAACACATGCACAGCAAGATCACATAAATTACAGGATTGTGCTGCCAATGGAGGCCATGAGGCCAATCATAGCCCGCACCAGTTCTATCACTGAGTACAAATCCCCCACCTTTTGCTCATACCTTTGCACTTTTATTTTCCCCTAAATACTCATCCAATGCCCCTCTTGAATGTCTCAATTGAACCCCTATCCACCACATTACTAGGCAGTGCAATTCAGATCCTGGCTATTTGCTGAGTGAAAATAGTTTTATCTCACATCACCCTTGCGCCTTACTTTAAATCTAGGCCCCTCATTTTTTTTTTAAACAAGATAGTAGATAAGGAACACTGAAAGAATTGCGGTTGCTGTAAAACAGAAACAGAAGTTGCTGGGAAAGCTCAGCAGGTCTGGCAGCATCTGTGAAGAGAAATAAGTTAATGTTTTGGGTCTGGTGACCCTTAAGGGTTAGCTCTGATTTCTCTTCACAAATGCTGTCAGACCTGCAGAGCATTTCCAGCAACTTCTGTTTTCGTTTCTAAAGTAGGTGAGGAGAACCTGTTCCTTCTCTAACTAGCCAGTGCATGACTTTGAAAAATGTTATCAAATCAGCTTTTAGCCGCCTCCTCTCTAAGGAGGACAGTGCCAACTGCTTCAATTGATCCTCATCCCTGGAGAAAGTGAGGTCTGCAGATGCTGGAGATCAAAGTTGAAACTTTATTGCTGGAACAGCACAGCAGGTCAGGCAGCATCCAGGGAACCATCCTTGTCAATTGCTTCTGTACTCTCTCCAATATGCTCACATATTTCCTATAACCTGGTGCCCAGATCTGTACACAAATTCCAGCTGAGCGCTAACAAATGTGCAGTATTGGAATAAAGACCTGTTGATCTGTTTCTTTCCATTAACTTAGGAACAAATAGTGGCTCAGGACACAAGGGAGAGCTCTCTTGCCTGGCTTTCAAGTTAACGTTCGAGTTATTGGGATGGGTGTGCGAAAAGCACTATCCATTTATATTAACATTCCTGATTAATTCAGAGTTCAAATTGCAACTGGGCTGTTGGAGAATAAATTCAGTTTAAGACCAACAACTAGCCTGAGAAGGAAAACTTGGTCTCTGTAATGAGTGACCAGAAAGCTGATGGCTTCTCATAAAAACTCCAACTGGTTCACTAATGTCCTTTAGGAAGGAAGTCTGCCTGTCTTTGTAGGTTTTTTATTTGTGTGGCTAATTGGAAGTGAAAGAATTTGGGGCCTCCAGGAGTAAGTGTGGTTTCTATATAATCACTGCTCATGTACGACTCAGTTTACAGGTTATCCAGACTTCCAGACTCCGTTTAATAGGCTCAGCAAGCATTCCAGTACACACAGCACAAAGCTGGGTGAATTCATAGCCTTCAGACACATGCCCTGTGAGGGCTGCCGGCTGAACAAGGGAGACACAAAAGGGAACTTTTCTCAAAACAGAAATCACCATTTTGCACAGAGAGAGTATGTCTGGCAGAGTTAGAGCTGAGTTTCCCTAACCGGTTTTCAAACCCTGAGCTGAAGCTTTGCAGAACAGTTATCCAGATGCCTCTTGTTGGATTTTATAGATGGCAGTAAATCTGCAGGGAGAACAAACCCTGTTCTAAAGACTGGAATACCACCTTCCTTGGTTGCTGCACTTTGCCTGTCTCTGGTCAGCATTGGAGAAAGAGAGGGGAGGAGAGTCAGGGTAGATGGGATAGGGAGAGGGAGTCAGGGTCTTTGCTCACATTCCATACAGCACAAGCATTTTCACATTGTGCAGTGAGTCCATTAGAACATTTTCTCTTTGGAGTTAGTGACTGTGGTGTTCCATCGCTATCAGTTTTGAATTCAGAGAGTTGTTAAGGAAAATGATTTACCTCCACGTTTGAAATTAAAGGATGGTGATGGTGTAATTGGCAGTGTGTCAGTATTAACCGGGGGTCCGCGGAAGTGTGTTAGTATTTACAGGAGATCCCTGGAGAGGGGGGTGGGGGGAAGTGAGTCAGTATTTACAGGTGATCTGTGACAGGGGGAGTGTGTCAGTAATTACAGTGTAACCTGGGAGGAGTGAGTCAGTATTACATGAGATCGGCAGGTAGGGGAGGGGGGTGGTTGTCACTATTTACAGTCTGTCCCGGGGAGAATGGGGTCGGGGGAGCTATAGTGTTGTCAGTATTTGCAAGGGAGCATTTCCTGAAGAAGGGCTTATGCCCGAAACGTCGATTCTCCTGTTCCCTGGATGCTGCCTGATTTTCCAGCAACACATTTTCAGTATTTGCAAGGGAGTATGATTGACTATATTAATCTTCAAAATATCTGGCACAGGCTTTGTGGGCGGAACAGCCTCCTGGGTCTAGATTAGAGTGGTGCTGGAAAAGCACAGGAGGTCAGGCAGCATCTGAGGAGCAGGAAAATCAACATTTCACATGGTTGAAGAGCTTCAGGGCAGAAGAGATGACCTGGGAGTTGCAGTGAGAGGGAGACTCACTGAGGTTCTTGTGGAGAGAGGAGGAACAGCCTCCTGAGCTGTTCTAAATTATTGATGAGGATTGCAAAGAGTCATGGTTAACGACACTTCAGAGGTGTCACAAAACAAAATCCACACGAGGGGACATTTTCCCAAAGGGGAGTCCAGCTGCCTTCAGCATGTCCCTACCCCCCGACATGGTCCCTTCCACACTTACTGACTCACTTTACACTGTACAGAATCACTGAATCCTGTAGTGATTAAACGATTTGTAACAACACATTCAATAGTAGAAACTGTGCATACTTAAAACTGCTTTACCTTGTATCAATAAGTGTGCACTCGGTCGCTATATAACCAGAGAGCTAGTGCTGTCAATTAACAATATTTACTCCGGGGTTCAGCTGCTGAGTAGAGAAATGGATTGTTGGGCTGTTAGTCCAACCTTGTTTCACATTCTGCCTACTTTGATTTGAATCCAGGGTTGAATAGGTGCATCGTGAAAGAGGTTCTTCAGCCCATTGATCCAGGCCAGTTCCCCCAGTGTATCCCTATCATTCTGCAAGTTTATTTCCCAAAGTCTCAATTGAACCCCTATCAGTATCCACATGAAATTCCCCACTTGTGGAGAAACCTAGTTTCAGGTCATTATCACTGATAAGACCATAAGAGATAGGAGCAGGGTAGGCCATTTGGCCCCTTGAGCCTGCTCTGTCATTCAATAGCAGCATACCTGATCTGACATTCCTCACATCCACTTTCCCGCCTTTTTCCCCTTATCCTTGGTTTCCCCGACTGACCAAGAATTCATCTATCTCAGCCTTAAATACACACAGGGACTCTGTCCACACAGCTCTCTGTGACAAGGCATTCCAGAGGCACTCATTCCTCTGAGAGGAGAAATTTCTCCTCATCTCAGTCTTAAATTGGCGCCTCTTTATTCTGAGACTATACCCTGCGGCCCTAGACTCTCCCATGAAGGAATCGTCCTCTCAGCATTTACCCTGTCAAGCTCTTAATAATTCTTAATTTCAATGAGATCGTCTCTCATCATTCTAATTTCCACAATGTTCTTTAAAAAAAAATTCCCATCTCAAAACCTTAAATTTGTGTCTCCAAATTTTGTACTGTTATTAATGAGGACAGCTGTCCTTTGTGGATATTGTTAATCAACATGTTTCACACACTTCAAGAGCCAGTAGGACTTAAACCCAGGTCTCTTGGTTCAGAGGTAGGGAAACTACCATTGTCCTACAAGTGTCTTTGTCTAGTTTATTTTTTTTAAATCGACCCATTGAGACATGTTATGACACATGCCTGGAGTAGGTGGTCTTTGTCTTAGTTTATCCGAATCTATCATAATCTTGTTGTCCTGTATCAAATCTCTCCTCAATCATCTTGGCTCCAAGGTAAACAAAAACTCCCCATCCCTGGAGCCATATCAGTCAACCTCCTCTGTACCCTCCTAAAGTTTGGTGACTTGAACTGGATACGATACTCAAAAACTTGAGAAAGCATAATGCTACTTCTGTGCTTCTGTACTCAATATCTCTACTTATGAAGATCAATAGATAAGGAAAAATCATTTTTGCATGTGTACAAACACCTATGGCACACCCATTTGCAATCATACAACCCACCAACAAACCCACCACTCAACTCCTTGAAACTTGCTCCCCCAATCAATTAGCTGATGTGTGACCTGAGCGCACATATCCTTCCTAAGGTTAGTGGGTATATTGGCTTTGGAGGGAAACTCCAGTTGGAAGTGCTGTGAGCAGATCTGGGCACTACACCTTAGCAAGGATATATTGGCTCTGGCAAACAGTTCTGAAGTCGGGTCACTGGACCCGAAACGTTAATGCCCGTTTCACTTCACTGAAGCTACCAGACCTGCTGAACTTTTACAGCTATTTCTGTTTTTAGTTCTGATTTTCAGCATTCACAGTTCTTTCAATTTTGAATAATTGTCCATTTTAAATTGGAAATTTAAATAGGTAATTGATCATTAATAGATTATTGTTAATCAAAGGTATTAAGAGGATAGAAGGTAGGAACAGGAATAGGCCATTCAGCCCCTCAAATTTATCCACCATTCAAAGAGGTCATGGCAGATCTCATGCCTATCTGCCTTTGGCCCATATCCCTTAATACCTTTTGCTTAACAAAGTTTTATCTATTTCAGATTTTAAATTAACAACTGATCCAGCATTGACTGCCATTTGTGGATGAGAGTTCCAAATATCTACTATCCTTTATGTGTGCTTCCTAACATTTCTCCTGAATAATCTGGCTGTAATTCTCAGACTATGCCCCTAGTTCTAGATTGACTAACCAGTTGAAATAATTTCTCTTTATCTCCCCTGTCTTTTCCTGTTAATATTTTGAAGACTTTGACCAAGTATTCCCTTAAATGTGTAAATTATAATTTGTGTCATTGCTCTTTGTAACACCTGAGGTCCAGGTATCATTCTTATAAACCTACATTGTATTCCGTTCAAGGCCACTATATCCTCCCTAAGGTTAATGGGTATACGCACTCCAGTCACGTATCAGCCCTGATCTAGTTGCATGGAGGAGCAAGTTTTGAGGGACTGAATGGCCTCCTCCTGGATCAGGTGGTGTGTTGTACGATTGCAAATACGCATGTCTGCATGTATGTTTGTACACATGAATATATGTATGTGCATGAGTCAATGTGTGGATATGTGTCTGCCTGGATATTTGCTGGGAAGAATATAAACTTCTACGTTATGAAGCAATTCATGAATTGCATGTGGAGCAAGATGCTACCTACTTGGGCCATCAATGTACCTATTTTGTGTCACACATCATCTATTTCCCTGTCCCCAAAATTGTGATGAGTTAAGATGATCTGGGAACAGGAAATGGCTCATTCAACTGACTTGAAATTATTGACTCATTTTATTTTGATTTATGTTTCAAAAACCGGATACAAGCAAGACATCTCAACCAGCAGGTGTTTGATGGAGCTATTATTCTGTATGTAACCCTGTGCTGTCCCTGTCCTGGGAATGTTTGGGGACAGTGCAGAGGGGGCTTAACTCTGTATCTAACCCTGTGCTGTCCCTGTCCTGGGAGTGTTTGATGGGGATAGTGTAGGGGGGGTTTACTCTGTATCTAACCCCGTGCTGTCGATGCCCTGGGAGTGTTTGCTGATGATAGTGGTAGAGGGAGTTTTACTCTCTGTTTAAAAGAATGGAAGGAGTTCTGTATCTAACCACTGTGTTGTATCTCAGTTGGATACAATGCTTATTCACAAACTACTGAGGAAGAGGGGACATGACATGAGCCACATCTAGCTGTGAGGTTCTTCATAGAAATCTGTGCTGTTGGTTGCTTTGCTTCCGATTGAGTTAGTTTTTATGACGCAGAGTTTTCCTGTCAGGACCTGTTGGAGAATAGGGTTGCACTTGAACACTAAATAATCTAAACCAGCCTACCTTTGTGAGCAACTCCTTATCTTCAAACAGGGATGAAACGAACAATGTGAACACGACGTTCCCAGTGCAAGTCGTACTGCACTGGTACTTCCCAACCTCAGCTTTTTGTGTATTTAAGAGATATTTCTCAGAACAGGTCCTGCTTTGTATCATGGGATATGGGTGTCACTGGTCAGGCCAGCGTTTGTTGCACCAAAATGCATTGGCTTGTGAGGCAGGGACAGTTAAGAATCAATTGCATCACATCTGGAGTCACATGTAACCCAGACTGGCAGGTTTCCTTCCTTTAAGGACATGAGTGAACCAGGTGGGATTTTACAATGATCAGTAAAGTTGTCATAATTCCTATCATATGTTCAGCACACCCTCCAATTTTCTTTGCCCATTCATGGGATGTTGGCTGGGCTAACATTTATTGCCCATCCCCAAGTTGCCTTTGAGGAAGTGAAGGTGAGCTTCCTTTGTGAAACTGCTACAGTCCAAATGCTGCTGTAGGTTAAACCCACAATGCTGTTATGGAGGGAATTCCAGGATTTTGACTCAGTGACACTGAAGGAACAGCAATATATTTCCAATTCAGCATGGTGAATGGCTTGGAGGGGAGCTTGCAGGGGGTGATAATTCCATGCTTTTTGTCCTTCCAGAAGGAAGTGGTTGTGGGTTTGAAAGATGTTGTCTGAGGAGTCTCGATGCATTTCTGCAGTGTATTTTATAGGGGGTCCACAGTGCTGCTGCTGAGTGTTGGAAGTGGAGGGAGCAAATGCTTGTGATATAGTGGCAGTCAAGCGACTGCTTTGTCCTACATAGTGTCAAGCAGTTTTGGAGCTGCACCCACCTTAGGCACGTGGAGAGTATTCTGTCATACTCCTAACGTGAGTTGTAGATAGTAGGCAGACTTTGGGGAGTTAGGAAGCGAGTTATTTGTTGTGGGATTCTTAGTAACTGACCTTCTCTTAGAAACACGAAAGCACAGAAAGTGGAAGCAGGAGTAGGCCATTTGGCCCTTTTGAGCCTGCTGTGTCAAACAATATGATCATGGCTGATCATCCAACTCAGCCCTCATTCCACTTTCACCCTGTATACTTTGAACCCTTTAGTCCTAAGAATTATGTCTAAGACCTTCTTGGAAACATTTAGTGTTTTGCCCTCAATCGCTTTTTGTGGCAGTGAATTCACAGGCTCACCACTATCTGGAGAAATTTCTCCTTATCTCCGTCATTAATGGCCGACCTCATATCTCTGGGCTGTGACCCCTGGCTTGGACTCCCTGGTTATCAAGAGCATCCTTCCTGCATTTAATCTGTCTGGACCTGTTAGAATTTTACATATTTCTATGAGATTCCCCCTCACTCTTCTAAATTCCAGTGAATGTAGTCTTAACTGATCCAATCTCTCTTCATACATCAGTCCGACCATCTCAGAAATTAGTCTGGTAAACCTTTGTTGCATTCCCTCCATAGCCAGAAAATCCTTCAATCAGATAAAGAGGCCAAAATTGCACACAATAGACCAGAATTGCACACAGCAATTGTATCATATTGTTTAAATGGTGAGTCCAGTTTAGTCTCCGGTCAATAGTAACCTGTCAGGATGTTGATAAGTGATGCCAGTGAATGTCACATAGTGATGGCTAGATTGTCAACAAGAAACAATAGTCAATGGCTGGCATCTGTGTGGCACACATGTTACTCATCACTTATCATCCTAAACCTGGATATTACCCATGTACCCATTTGGACACAGACTGATACAGTGTCTCAGGGGTAGTAAATGGTGCTGAATATTACGCAAGCACCACTGCTCATCCCCATTTCTGACCTTATAATAGAGGGACCATAAGACAATAAGATATAGGAATAGAATTAGGCTATTTGGCCCAGGAACTCTGCTCTGCCATTTGATCATGGCTGATATGTTTCTCAACCCCATTCTCCTGCTTCTCCCTGTAACACTAGATCCCCTTATTAATCAAGAATCTATATATCTCTGTCTTAAATATACTCAATGACTTGGCCTCCACAGCCCTCTGCAGCATTGACTTCCACAGATTCCCCACCCTCTGTAGAAATTCCTCCTCATCTCAGTTCTAAAGATTGTCCTTTCACTCTGAGGTTGTGCCCTTGGGTCCTAGTTTCTCCTACTAGTCGAGACATGTTCTTCATTTCCACTTATGCAGGCCTCTCAGAAATCTGTAAGTTTAAATCAGATCCTCCCTCTTCCTTCAATACTTCAACTTCAAATGTGTCAAGATACTGGTACAAATGATTAGCTTCTGTTAGGCTGGGGCGCGTCCATCAAAAACACATTTGACTTCCGTCTGTAAGGATAACTTGTGATTTGCATCATTGCACACAAACACTGATTTCCAAATGTCTGGAATGAGTAGTGTTGTGACCTATTCAAAGTACTTGGAGGGTGAAATCATTACTCAATGCTCAGTGGTAAAAGTACCTTTATGTAAAGGAACTTACAATGAATTATATGGCGTCTTCCACAACCTCGGTACTCCATGAATTATCAGCCAAGTTCTTCCTGAACACTGTCTATTGGAATGTAGAAAACATGGCAGAAACTTGCCTCTATCTGCGCTCTCAGGTGGTTCAATGATCTCTGGGCACTGAAGGCAGATGTATCCTTCCTGTTAATGACAACAATTTATTCATGAAGCACCTTTAATAGAGTGAGATGCCCCCAGGTGCTTCACAGGTGTGTTATAAAACAAAGGGACATATAATGTTCCAAAGAAACACAATGCAAACTCCAGGTACGACACCTCATTGTTTGCTTTAGCTACTTTACAGACTCAATGTCTCAAAATTTGAATTTCATAACCTTAGAAACTGATCAAGTTAAATCAATTCTCTAATTTTCCTACATGCCCCTCCTCCCAGTATTGTCTTGTTTCTGTCTTGTTTACTTTGCTCTTTGTAGAGATGACCTGTTCTCTCCCGTACACGCATTAATTTACAGTCATTTTACATTCTCTTCTCTTTCTCCACCACTAGCATTCCCTTTGATGTTTTACTTTGAGCCTCCATACACCTGATCTCTTGTTCCTCCTTTGCATCTGTTAAAAGTATGAAAAATAACTTTTCCCAATTCCTTTCAGTTCTGAAGATGAGTGATTCTGGAATGAATGAATGCTTTTATTGCCACATGCATTTGGGAAAATACGGTTAAAGATGGTTTGTTGCCACAATCTGGCACCATTTTGGCTGACAAAATGAATAAAATGAAATTACTTAAAATACAGCTCCAACTTCTGTTCAATTGACAGAAAAAAAATAAAGCTAGAAAATTAAGATATAATGTACAACTTTACAGTCCTTCTTGTCAAGCACTGCTCCAGGTTTTCTTAAAATCTCTGGGATTTCCGCAAGGTGTTCCGGTTTCAGGACTATAATGAGTCCTTGTTGTAAATTCACTTCCACTGCCTCGCGGCTTCGGAGTCCCAATCCATGCCCACAGTACAGCTGTAGCAGCAGTCTTTGCCATCAGCAGGAGCCCCGATCCATGCCCACCATGCAGCTGTAGCTGCAGTCTCTGCTATCACCAGGAGTCCCGATCCATGCCCACCGTGCAGCTGTAGCTGCAGTCTCTGCTATCACCAGGAGTCCCGATCCATGCCCACCGTGCAGCTCACTAATACTCAGTCTCCTATCTTACCAAACTGGATAATTGGGGAAGGTGTGTATTATCGCTGGACTGTTAATCCAGAGAGCCAGGTAATGTTTCAGGTTTAAATCCTGTCATGTCAGATGGTGGAATTTGAATTCAACAAAAATCTGGAATTAAGAGTCTAATGGTGACCGTGAAGCAATTGTTGATTGTTGGCAAAACCCATCTGGTTCACTAATGACCCTTCTTCAATTAAACTGCCATCCTTACCAGTGTGGCCTATATGTCACTCCAAAACTACAGCAATGTGGTTGATTCTTAACTGCCCTCTGGGCAATTAGGGATGAGCAATAAATGCTGGCACAGCCAGCCACGCCCTCATCGCATGAATGAATAAATAAAAAAACTAATAAGCTGGGCATTGAGAATTCTCAACATGACAGGACCTGGCAACTTCAGCTTATTGCTGTTTTTAAGGAGCCACAATGTTGCTCAGAGTCGAGCAGAATCTCAGGACACAATGCACAGGCGTCAGCCACGCACATCCCTCATCAACAGAAATTTGCCAGTCCCTCTCAACCAACCTGGAACATCTCCAATTCATTCATCGGACACTGTGGAAGCACAGAGCTCCTTCACAGTAATCAGTATTGAAAAGCTGCTGCAAGAGCACTATGGGAGCAGCGGCAGGCACCTACCTCACCGGTTGCATCCCAGGGCTGCTTGCTTACTCTCTCAGTGCACACTCACTGAACACCTATCTGCATGCTCACAGCCTCCCAAGCCTTACCGTGCCAATTTGTGCATGCACACAACCAGGCAGCTTGTCCTCCATCTGGCAGGCGCCCATCTTGCTATGCTCAGCTTGTCTCATTAATCTCACATTCACTCCATAACAAACACACTGCATGTGCAGCAAGCAGGCAGCCCTGTCTCATAGTCTCAGGGGAGCAGACCTCACTGAAGCCCATGGAGGCACCTGTCAGTGTGGGGGTCCCAGCACTGTCAGTCAAGGCCTCCCATACCAATCCAGGTGATTGACCACAATCAGGTGCCTGGTCGGGATGACATCACCTCTGCAGTGGGGGCCATACCTCAATAGTGCAGGGCCGTGGTTCACACTCTGTCCTGAGTGTCTGTAGTAACCAGTCTGAGGCAGGAGTGTTAGGGCGTGTGAGGTCGGAAAGATGCACAATCATCGATCAGGTCAGTGCATTTTCTGGAGCTCTCAAGGCAGTGGGCCATGCTCAGTCCGTCAGACAGTCCACAGAAACAAAGGCAAAAGGTGGATGATGTTTCATGGGGACTGCTGTCATTAGGAGGAAGACTCAGGAGCCTTTTGGGCGAGTGGTGCTGGAAAAGCACAGCAGGTCAGGCAGCATCTGAGGAGCAGGAGAATCGACATTTCAGGCAAAAGCCCTTCATTTTCTTGGATGCTGCCTGACCTGCTGTGCTTTTCCAGCCCCACACGCTTGACTGTAATCTTCAGCATCTGCAGTCCTCACTTGTGCGTAACCTAAAGGGAGCTGCAGGCTGTGGGAAAGATGGATAAAAAATCTAAAGGAGGCAACGGTATTTGTAAGGGGAGGTGCGGAATATGGTAAAGCATGGATGGGAACAGGGTCATGCAGAAGTTAGAAGGAGTTGCCCATGATCAGGGGCACCCTGGCTTCAAAAGGGAAGACAGTGTATGTTCACACCTGGCACGGTCACCCCATATGCCAGGGTTTGAGAAGGGGTAGGCCAGCAGTTGAAGTCTCATGTAGACTGGTTGTTCTGGGCAATGTACAAATAGGGCTTGCAGGATGAGCTATCAGGAAGGGGTCATTGATGCTTGGGGTCTCCCCAGTATGTTCAGGCAGAGGTTGGATGCCACTGGTTAGGGAGCACCTACTGTCACCTTCCATCGTGCTAGAAATCGACAGTAGGCAATGGGGAAGAAGATGACTGTGATCATACTTGGTGTAGACAGTGAGGGAAGAATTGAATGACGTGAAAGTGGGGGGCAGGGCTGTTGATGTTGGTGCAAGTGGAGGAAAGATGATGATTTAATTTGATTATTGTCACGTGTACCAAGATACAGTGAAAAGTATTGTTTTATGTGCTATCCAGGTAAATCATACTTTACATAAATACATCAGGATAATAGAACAGAATGCAGAATGTAACGTTACAGTGACAGAGAAGGTGCAGAGAAAGATTAACTCTAATATATGAGAGGCCTGTTCAAAAGTCTGATAACAGCAGGGAAGAAGTTTCCCAGGTGAGCTAGGCAGCAGCACAGAGGTCATGCAGGTTTAGTGTTGTAGGAGATTGAGGGAGAGTGACAGCGAGTGAGGGAAGATAATAAATGTTGTAGAGCATGAGCCTGAGCAGTTTTATTTGACAAAGACTGACTGACTTTTTTGGAATCAAAACTCATATTGGACTTGAAACATTAACTCTTGACAGATGCTGCCAGACCCCCTGAGCGTATCCAGCACTCTCTGTTTCCGTTCTTTAATTGTCTGACCTATGCGTTTAGAAATGCTGGGATCACAATAAAGATTGTGAATTGTTTGGATTTGAAGGGGTTCAGTTACATAGATCTTTAAAATGAGCAGGTGCAGAAAATAATCAAGAAAGCTAATGGAATGCCAGCCATTATATCTAGAGGACTGGAGTACAAGGATGCAGAAGTTGTGCTGCAGTTATACAAATTCCTGGTGAGAGCCCACCTGGGAGTACTGTGAGCAGATCTGGGCACCACAGAATACCTTCATCTTGGAGAGAATACAACACAGGTTTACAAGAATGATACCTGGACTTCCGGAGAGATCATACAAATTAAGCCTTTTATCTGTAGAATTTTAGAAGGTTGAAGGTGATCTGAATGAAATCTTCATTATGGGGTGCCAATTGAAGACTGAGATGAGAAATTTCTTCTCTCAGAGGTTGTGAGTCTTTGAAACTACTTGTGTATATTTAACACTGAGATAGATAGTTGATAGTAGGGGAGTCAAGGAGTTCATGAAAAATGGATGTGGGGAATGTCAGAGCGGCCATGATCCTGTTGAATGGTGGAACAGGCTCAAGGGGCCAAAGACTTACTCCTGTTCCTATTTCTTATGGTCTTATATTAATAAGAGAGTACAGGGTAGATGAAGATAAACTATATCCACTGGTTGGGGATTTGAGAATTAGGGGGCACAGTCTATAAATTAGGGCCAAACTGTTCAGGAGAGATGTTAGGAAGCACTTTTACATACAGAGAGAGGGTGGTAGAGGTTTGGAACTCTTTTCCACAAATGGCAGTGAATACTATAACAGTGGTTAATTTTAAATCTGAAATAGATAAATTTTTCTTAAGCAAATTTAGTAAGGGACATGGTCAAAGGTAGGTATACAGAGTTCGGCCACAGATCAGGCATGACCTTATTGAACATTCTCAGGGACTGAATGGCCTACTCCTGTTCCCATGGGAGTGCTAAATTGCCAAGTGGGAAGCAAGATGAAGCAGTGAATAGCTCTCAAATATTAGTCACCAGTAGAGCTGGCCTGTTTTGAAATGTAAGCTGTTTTAATGCATGCACAGACAAGTTAGCACAGTATTGGGCAAAAGGATTATTATCCCAGACTTGACGCATCATTGCTTCATTGTTTTGAAGTGGAATTTTTTTTCCTCAGGATTTACTGAGTGAAACGTGTTGCTCAAGGGGAGGGTCTTAATTTTTAAATAGCTGGGTGTCTTTTTTAGTTCCGATCAGTCCCTGTTGGATGCCATGATAGCAGGGAGTGCTCATTGCAATATTTTAAAACTGTTTTTTCTCTTTTGCACTGTAAGGAGTTGGTTTTCGAAGAGTTTGGACCAAGGCCAGTTATTGACCTAGTTTTACGGTAAGTTATGCAACTTGCTTCCCTTTGCACAAGTTTGCTTATTAAAAGGAACAGTTGATGTTGGGTCTGAAAGGTTTGTAGTGGGATCTCTATCTCCTCTAGCAACTTCTTTTCCCAATTCCCACACGTGTGCACTTTGCAAAATTTCCACTGGGATTAGATTGGTGACTGGGCAGAGGTCTGTAAATATCAATGGAGTCCAGTGTAGAAAATATTTCCAGTTGTGAAGCGGGGTATAAAACTAAGATGCCATCAAATTAAAGACAGACACAAATAAGGCTGACAGGGAATTGAGAAGAATCCTCTTTACTAGGAGAGTTGTGACAGTGTGAAACTCGCTCCCACAAGGCAATGGTTTTCAGTTAAAAAAGCACAGATGCTTTTGAAGGAGAAACTCAATAAGCACACGACAGCAGAAGAAAGGTAAATGGATAAAATGTGGAGCTGGAAAGGCCCAGCAGGTCAGGCAGCATCGGAGGAGCAGGGAAATTAATGGTTCAGGTCAGGACTGAGAAGAATTAGCTGAGGGGTTAGATGCAATAGGTGACAGATGGATTGTGTAGAGACTACAAATAAAGTAGACCAGTTGGCCTATGTAAATGTGAAGCTACTGAAGACTCCCAATGTTTTGCACTCTGTTGGGTTCGGTGTCTAGCTCTCTATTTCTCTCTCACTATCTGTCCCCTGGCTCAGTCCATGATTAACTTGCTGTCAGGAGATAAAGTTAAAATAAGAAATTATTGGCATGAGCTCCACACCAAGTAAAATAAACCGTGATCTTGTTGAGAATTCTAGAGAATTCTGGAGAGTGAAACGGAGTTAATTTGCAAATCCAGTCTGACTCTCTTTTGAAACTGAATAGGATGTAAAATGGTTGTTTTTATACTTTTGACAGAGTGAGAGGGAAGATTGAGGGGGACAGACTTGAGTATCCTCATTAAGCCAAAAGACAAGGGGAGTGCTAGTGGTGGTAAAGGACAGATAGAGGTGTAAAGTGTGTGTAAATAAAGATCTGGAAAGGAGAAAATAGATCCCCTCTGCTGAGAACAAAGCCAACAAGATGCATATAGACATGACTGGGGATATTAATAAAAACAGTATACAGAGTACAAAAATAATGAGGTTGTGGAACTCAGTGTTGTGTGTTAGAGGCTGTAAAGTGTCCAAGAGGAAAATGAGGTGTTGTTCCTCAAGCTTGTGTTGAGTTTCATTGGAATAGTGTAGCAAGCCCAGAGTAGAAATGTATGAGAGCAAGGTGGTCTATTAGTGATGATATTGAGATTATTTATCACACAAAGAAGTGTCCTGATAGAGGAAATAATACATCATAAAGTTAGGTTATCTAAAATCATATTCTTCCTTTCTAATTTTCACATTCTGCTTCCTTGTCTCATTCCATCCTGCTGCTTTTTAAGGGCAAGGATTATTGATCAAAGAACCATTATAGAGTCATAGAGATATACAGCACGGAAACAGACCCTTAGGTCCAACTCATGCATGCCGACCAGATATCCCAACCTCATCTAGTCCCGCTTGCCAGCACTTGGCCCATATCCCTTCATATCTTGTTATCTGCTTGTGGAGTTGAATGCTTGATATCAATGATTAAGAGGAGGGAACAAAATGTAATATTGCTAAGTTTGCAAGACAGCACAATGCTGGATTGGAGGGTGCGCTGTGTGGAGGATGCAGAGATGCTTCAGTGAGATTTGGACTAACCAGTGTGCAAATGCATGGCAGATGCTGTATAATGGGGATAAATAAGAGGTTATCCACTTTCAGAGCAAAAAACAGGAAGACAGATCATTATCTGATGGGTGATAGTTTGGAAAGGGGGAAGGGCAATGAGTGGGGTGTCTTTGTACACCAGTTGCTGAAAGTAAGCGTCAGGTGCATCAGACAGTGAAGGAAGTAAATTGTATATTGGCCTTCATAATGAGTGGATTTGAGTTCAGGAGCAGGGATGACTTGCTGCATTATACAGGGATTTGGTGGGACCACACCAGTAGATTTTTGTGCAGTTTTGATCTCTCTATCTGAGAAAGGATATTCTGGGTATAGAGGGAATGCAGCAAAGATTGACCAGATTTATTTCTGGGATAGTAGAATTGGTACATGAAGAGAGACTGGTTTGGCCAGGACTATATTCATTGGAGTTTAGAAAAATGAGGGGGACCCCATTAGAAACTTAATTCTAACAGGACTAGACAGGGAGTCTAGACCATGGGCTACAGTTTAAGAATATGGAGACCATTTAGCATTGAGATGAAAAGTGTCTTCACCCAGAGAGTGGTGAGCCTGTGGAATTCTCTGCTACAGAAAGCAGTTAAGGCCACAATATTGAATGTTTTCAAGAAAGAATTAAATACAGCTGTTGGGGCTAATGCAATCTAAGGATATGGGGAGAAAGAGGATACAGGGGACTTAATTGGATGATTAGTCCTGATCACCTTGGGGTGCAGAACAGCCTGAAGGGCTGAATGGCCTATTCCTGCTCCTATTTTCTATGTTTCTGTGTTCTGACATTGATTATTAAGCCTCAGGGCTTTATGCAGGTCCTCTCCACAATGTCTAAACAAGATTCCGTTTCTTGTCTAGAAGTACCATGTTGTAACTCTTAGTGAATATACCCGTTTGTCAGTTGTGTTCACCCTCCTGCCTTGGATATTTGAAGTTGATCAAACATTTTGAAATAAAAGTTTCATCAAGGCTGTGAAAAAATGAACTATCTTTTTGCACGACCTTGAGTAGAAATTGAGTTCAAAATATGTGGATTCCACGTCCTCTTGCCCACACCCAAAATAACGTGTCCGGAGTCTTGACTGAGGCACCTTGAATCATAGAATCCCTACAGTGTGGTGGAAGCAGTCCCTTGAGTCCAACCCTACAAAGAGCATCCCATCTAGATCCACTTCCCTACCATTTCCCACACAGATTCACCTGAGGGTGGAGTTGAACCTGGGACCCCGGACTTTGAGAAGCAGCAGTGTTAACCACTGAGCCACCATGCCATTTCAGGTATTTTCCAAATGTTGGCTTGGGGCACTGGGGAGAGCTCCCTGCTCCTCTTCAGGATAGTGAGAATGAGATCCTTCATATCCCAAGGAAGGCAGTCTGCGATCTTGGTTTCGTATCTCATCTGAAAAGTAGAGCTTCCAACAACACCTCGTCTAATAGGCACTACACTGTTACTCCGATCGCTGGGTGTGATCCAATAACATTGGAAGTTGGAATTCAATTGAAGATGTTGACCCTCATGTGCAATGCATATTGTCCAATGAGGATGAGCACATGTGATGCCATTGTAATTGAATACCTTTCTGGCGCATTTAGAATAGATGTTCAGAAGTTATAAAACAGCATAAATCAATGACTGGGGCAAGAATTGGCAATATTGTTGGGTTGGTTAACTGGTTAACTATCCTTCAGGGAAGGAAAACTTCTGTCCTTAGCTAGTCTGGTCTACTTGAGACACAAGACCCACAGCAACATAGTTAACTCTTAACAGCCTTCCGAAATGGCCCAAAGCAGTTCAGCTTTTTCAGAACCCGGTTTGAAAACTTAGCCGAGGGGGTTAGTGTCCTCATGTATACTTAAGGCTGAGTGGAAGGGGTTCTTCATTAGTCAGGAAATCAAGTGCTACAGGGGAAGGTAGAAGGAGTGGAGGTGTGGTTATATTGGATGAGCCACAAACCTATTGAATGGAGGACTTAATACAGGGCCTAACTTAATACAGGACCCATGGCAGGGGCTAGTGGTTTGAACTCATGTGAGAGGCAGCAGTGAATATGTTTCTGAAATTTCTGAGTAGATGTGGAAGAGTTCAAAGGAGACTGTTCCTTGATCATTCCTCATTTTGTTGCTAGACTCACTGCACAACCTGTCAGCTAGTCATCGCACTCAACAATTCAAACCAGCCTCGTCCTACCCTGCATGCTGGACATACCTGTGGTGTCAGATTTGGTGTCAACATGAGACAGGTTGATCTTGTTTGTGTTCCTACTTCCTCTCAGTGATTCTGTGTACAGCAATGTGCCTGGTTCGAGACACCACAGGTTTGGAACTTAATGTGAAGGTTTCAGAAAGAGAGCAATAAAGACAAAAAATATACAATCACAGGGTTAGCTCCAAGAGTGAAGGACTTGGATGGATTCATTGGAGAAACTGGGGTCATTTTGCCTACTGTAGAGGAGATTGAAGCAAGGGGAACATGATTGAGATATAAAAAATATGGTGGGCATGGATAGGATAGATAGGAAGAAACGTTTCCCTTGAGAGAGGGATCAATAACCAGAGGGCATAGGTTTGATGTAAGACGCAGGTAGGTTAGAGGAAAAGACCTTTTACCCAGAGGGTGGTGGGAATCTGGAACTGGCTGCTGTAAGGATGGTAGTGGCAGACATCCTCAACATTTTAAGAAGTATTTAGATGCCTACTTACAATGTCAAGATATACAGTGCTAGAGAGTGGAATTAGCATAGTTAGATGGTTGATTTTGATTGGCACAGGCTCAATGGACTGAAGGATCTTTTCTGTGCTGTAGATCTGTATAAATCTATGATTGTATGAGGTGACGGGGAATTTATTAAGAGGCAAAGCAAAACTATGAATTGCTGGGGTAACCTAAAAAAAGAGAGAGGGTTTCCAATTGGCTGACAGGCTGGCAAGTGGAAAGCACAGGGTCAAGGTGGCAAAAGAACCAGAGTTAACACAAGGTATTCATAGGGAGAGGCTGCATAGGCTAGGGCTTTTTGCACCAGAGCATTCGAGGCTAAGGAGTGACCTTATAGAGGATTTTAAAATCATGAAGGGTATAGGCAAAGTGAATGGCAGGTGTCTCTTCCTTATGATGGGGGATTTCGAGACTAGGGGCATATTTTAAGGTAAGAGGAGAAAGACTTGCAAAGGACATGAGCTTTTTTTTACACAGTGTGGTTTGCATGTGGAATGAATTTGTAGAGGAAGTGCTGGATGTGGATACAGTTACAATGTTTAACAGACATTTGGATAAGTCCATGAATAAGAGAGGTTTGGAGAGATATGGATCAAACCCAGGCAGGTCGGATTAGTTTAATTTAAATTTGGGATTATGGTCGGCATGGACTGGTTGGACCGAAGAATCTGTTACTACGTTGTGTGACTCTGTCTCTATTGAGCTTTCAGGTTTGGGGATAAACTGCTTGGTAGGATACAAGTTGAGGAGCAGGCTTCACAGGAAAAATAAATAAATCTTGCTGAGAAAAGAAATTGCAGCGAAATGGCAAAAGAGCAGGGGGATGGGATGAACTGAATTACTTCCTGAAAGAATTAGTAGAGATTGGCTGAATGGCATCCTTCCGTAAAGCTTGATTAGATGAATCTACGTATAGCATATACCTCTGGCTTCTAGATTAGAGTGGTGCTGGAAGAGCACAGCAGTTCAGGCAGCATCCGAGGAGCAGTAAAATCGACGTTTCGGGCAAAAGCCCTTCATCAGGAATAAAGGCAGAGAGCCTGAAGGGTGGAGAGATAAATGAGAGGAGGGTGGGGAGGGGAGAAAGTAGCATAGAGTACAATGGGTGAGTGGGGGAGGGGATGAAGGTGATAGGTCATTCTTCCTCCAGGCGTCTGGTGGTGAGGGAGCGGCGGTGAAGGAGGCCCAGGACCTCCATGTCCTCGGCAGAGTGGGAGGGGGAGTTGAAATGTTGGGCCACAGGGTGGTGTGGTTGATTGGTGCGGGTGTCCCAGAGATGTTCCCTAAAGCGCTCTGCTAGGAGGCGTCCAGTCTCTTCAATGTAGAGGAGACCGCATCAGGAGCAACGGATACAATAAATGATATTAGTAGATGTGCAGGTAAAACTTTGGATGGGGAAGGTTCCTTTAGGGCCTTGGATGGAGGTGAGGGATGATGTGTGGGCACAGGTTTTGCAATTCCTGCGGTGGCGGGGAAGGTGCCATGATGGGAGGGTGGGTTGTAGGGGGGCGTGGACCTGACCAGGTAGTCATGGAGGGAACGGTTTTTGCGGAAGGTGGAAAGGGGTGGGGAGGGAAATATATCCCTGGTGGTGGGATCCTTTTGGAGGTGGCGGAAATGTTAGCGGATGATTTGGTTTATGAGAAGGTTGTTAGGGTGAAGGTGAGCACCAGGGGGGTTCTGTAGGGCTTTTGATGAAGGGCTTTTGCCCGAAATGTCGATTTTCCTGCTCCTCGGATGCTGCTTGAACTGCTGTGCCTTTCCAGCTCCACTAATCCAGAATCTGGTTTCCAGCTTCTGCAGTCTACCTATATACCTCTGGCTGTCAGTGATTGGTAAACATGTCTTCTACACAGAATTGAGGACCAGCTGGTGCATTAACCAGGGCCTGAGGCTTTTGGGGTCTGTAGTACTTTGGACAGGGCTGCTGTTCACTGGGTGGGGGAAGCTGTGTTGCTGACCACTGATTGGGCACAGTGTTGCTGCGCACTGGTTGTTGGGGGGAGTTGGCAGGGAACGCGAAATGCTGTGCATTGATTGTGGAGGCAGGGCAGCTATGCACTGGCTGTGAGGACAGTGCTGCTGTGTACTGTTCAGCTGTGTGCAGGCATATTTTTCATTTTGGGCAAGGAAGATTAAGAAGATCCTGAACAGAAGAATCTAAACTTACAGGGAGCTTGACAGAGCAGGTCTGAGGAGGCAGAGTTTCCTCTGTTAACTGGACAATTAACCAGAGCTTCTGGGGTTTAAGGTAATTGGTAATAGGAGCAGAGGAAAATGAGACATCTCTTCACCCAGAGGGTTGTTAAGGTGATTGAACATGTACCTGACAAATGAATAACCAACAGGGTGTGAAGAGTGGATGGATTGGATGTGATTTTGAAAGAACTATCAGGATGGGCATGATGGTCTGAATGGCCTCCATCTGTGCTGAAATTAAGATTCTATAACCCTACCTTTGGAATCCAGCACAGAAAAAAAGGCCCTTCAACCCATTGAGTAAGTGCCGGTCTAAACCAACTATCTATTTTAATCCCCTTTGCCAGCACTTGGCCCATAATCTTGTGTGCCTT
The DNA here is from genome assembly GCF_004010195.1 of Chiloscyllium plagiosum. Lineage (NCBI taxonomy): Eukaryota > Metazoa > Chordata > Chondrichthyes > Orectolobiformes > Hemiscylliidae > Chiloscyllium > Chiloscyllium plagiosum. The sequence goes on from NC_057716.1 coordinate 105,087,571, forward strand.
GACATCACAAGTAAACATCTAAATACTTCTTCAATGTTAGGAGGGTTTCTGCTTCGACCACAGTTATGGGCAGTCAGTTGCAGAGTCTCACCACCCTCTGGGTGAAAAAGATTTCCCTTGCATCACCATGGAAACATATGAGCAGGAGTAGCCCATGCGGCCTGTGGTTGACCAAACATTTTAATGGCTTTTACTCACACCATCTCCATAAAATAGAACATAGAAAAATACAGCGCAGTACAGGCCCTTTGGCCCTCGATGTTGCGCCAATCCAAGCCCACCTAACCTACACTGGCCCACTATCCTCCATATGCCTATCCAATGCCCGTTTAAATGCCCATAAAGAGGGAGAGTCCACCACTGCTCCTGCCAGGGCATTCCATGAACTCATGACTCACTGAGTAAAGAATCTACCCCTAACATCTGTCCTATACCTACCACCCCTTAATTTTAAGCTTTGCCCCCTCGTAATAGCTGACTCCATATGTGGAAAAAGGTTCTCATGGTCAACCCTATCTAAACCCCTAATCATCTTATACACCTCTATCAAGTCACCCCTAAACTTTCTCTTCTCCAATGAAAACAGCCCCAAGTGCCTCAGCCTTTCCTGCTATAACCCTTGTTGAAACTTTATTGCTGGAACAGCACAGCAGGTCAGGCAGCATCCAGGGAACAGGAGATTCGACGTTTCGGGCACAGGCCCTTCTTCAGGAATTCCTGAAGAAGGGCCTGTGCCCGAAACGTCGAATCTCCTGTTCCCTGGATGCTGCCTGACCTGCTGTGCTGTTCCAGCAATAAAGTTTCAACTTTGATCTCCAGCATCTGCAGACCTCACTTTCTCCTGCTATAACCCTGTATAGCATTGGTTATCGGAAATCTATCAATCCCTACCTTGAGTATACTCAAAGTCTGAGCTTCTGTGGTAGAGAATTCCAAAGGTTCACAACCCTCTGACTTAAATAAAATACTCAACTTGCTCATAAATGGCATCCTCCTTATTTTTAAATAGTGCCTCGAATTCTAGTTCCACTTTACCTTAAACAAGGGAAGTATTTTACCTGAATCTACCCTGTCTATTCTTTGAGGTATTTTATAAATTTCATTGAGATGAACTCTAAATCTTCGAATCTCTAGATAATACAGGTCTAGTTTTCCCAATCTTTCTTCTTGGCATCCCTGGAACAAGTCTGATGAACGTTTATTTTACTCCCTATAATCAGAGATTTTACAGCATGGAAAGAGACCCTTCAGCCCATTTGTGGTCTGCTAGTCATCAAACACCTATCTATTCTAATCCCATTTTCCAGCACTTGGCCTGTAGCCTCGTTGCTATTATATTTCAAGTGTTCATCTAAATATTTTTTAAATGACTTCAGGGTTCCTGCCTCTCAACCTCTGAGCCAGTCAGTTCCAGATATCCATCACCCTCGGGCTAAAAAGATTTTTCCTCAAATCCTTCTAAATCCCCTGTTCCTTATCTTAAACCTATGCCCTTGGTTATTGACCCTTCTATTCAGAGGAAAGGTTTCTCCCCTATCTAACCCATGTATGCCCTACAGAATTTCGTCATCTCAATCAGATCCACTCCCTCCCCCTCAACCTTCTCTGCTGTAAGGAAATCAACCTCAGCCTCTTCCAACCTTCATAATTGAAACTCTCCTGCCCAGGAAATATCCAGTAAATCTCTCGAGAGATCAAATCTTTCCTATATGGCAATAATATCTTTCCTGAGACCAAAACTGCACACAGTACTCCAAATGTGGTCTACAATCAAACCCCCTTGCGATGAAAGCTGACACTCCAATTGGATTACTGCACCTGCATGTTATCCCTCAGTGATGTAAAGGGTCTTTATAACAATCAGGGATAGCTTCACAGTTATCAATACCATGTTGTCTCAGTTTCAGATTGTTTTAATGATTGGAGTTTGAATTCCATCAATGGCCATGGTGGGTTTGAAACCATGTCCTAGCAGGATTGCTACTGCTCAATGAAGTTAGCACTGGGCCATCATCTCCTACTGCAGTGGTTTCTTTATTTAGCTGTGACTCATACAACAAGCAAAATTCAGCACTTACCTACTTACCACAACAGGTAAGTTGTGGTATTGCAATATCCTAGCAGGATTGCTACTGCTCAATGAAGTTAGCACTGGGCCATCATCTCCTACTGCAGTGGTTTCTTTATTTAGCTGTGACTCCTGGTTTTCGGCATAACTTGAGATTGTGAACTTGACCATCTGTGACAAGCTTGGCCTTGTGTTGCCCCTTCCAATTTGTTGTGGTGTTTTTTGTGTTGCTAAAGCAAGTGTTAGAGTCATAGAGTCCTACAGCACGGAGACAGGCTCTTCGGCCCGAACTGGTCCATGCTGACCAAAATCGTCATCATCACTAACCCCATTTCCCTCCACTTGGCCCATTTCCTTCTAATCCTTACCTATCCATATATCTGTCCAGATGCCTTTTAAATGTTGTTAATGTACCTGCCTCAACCACTTCCATTGGCAGCTTAATCCATATACGCACCACCCTCTGTTTAAAAAAGGTTGTCCCCTCAGGTTTCCTTTTGTTCGTTCCCCTCTACCCTTAAACTAATGCCCTCTCGTCCTTGATTCCCCAACCATGGGAAAAAAGACTGCATTCACCCAACCCATGCCTCTCATGATCTTATGCACTTTTATAAAATCCCCCCTCAGTCTCCCTACGCTCTAAAGAAAAAAGTCCCAGCTTGACCAACCTCTCCTTATAACTTGGACTGTTGAGTCCTGGCAATATCCTTATAAATTTCTTCCACACTCTTTCCAGTTTAATAACATCCTTCCTGTAGCAAGGTGACCAAAACTGAACACAATACTTCAAGTGCGGCCTCACTAATGTCCTGTACAACTGCAACATAACTTCCCAATTTTTATACTCCTTGCCCTGACTGACGAAGGCCCAAAGCTTTGTTCACTGCCCTGTCTACCTGGGACTCCACTTTCAGAGAACAATGGACCTGAACTCCAAACTCTCTCTATTCAACTACACTCAAAGAACATTACAGCACAGGGACAGGCCCTTCAGCCCTCCAACCTGCGTCGGTCCAGATCCTCTATCTAAACCTGCTGCCTATTTTCTGAGGATCTGTATCCCTCTGTTCCCTGCCCATTTATGTATCTGTCTAGATACATCTTAAATGACGCTGTCTTGCCCACCTGTACCACCTCCGCTGGCAACGCATCCAGACACCCACCACCCTCAGTGTAAAGAACTTTTCACACATATCTCCCTTAAACATTTCCCCTCTCAGTTTGAACTCATGACCCCGAGTAATTAAGTCCCCCACTCTGGGGGGAGAAAGCTTCTTGCTATCCATCCTGTCTATACCGTTCATGATTTTGTAGACCTCATTCAGGTCCCCTCTCGACCTCCATCTCCTAATGAAAATAATCCTAATCTACTCAACCTCTCTTCAGAGCTAGCGCCCTCCATACCGGACAACATCCTGGTGAACCTCCTCTGCACCCTCTCCAAAGCGTCCACATCCTTTTGGTAATGTGGCGATCAGAACTATACACCGTACTCAAAATGTGGCTGAACCAAACATGACCTGCTAACTCTTGTACTCAATACCCTGTCCAACGAAGGAAAGCATGCCATATGCCTTCTTGAACACTCTATTGATCTGCATTGCCACCTTCAGGGAACAATTTTCCTGAGCACCCACGTCTCTGTACATCATTTTTCCCTGTGGCTTTTCTGTATAGTTTGCTCTTGAATTGGATCTTCCAAAATGCATCACCTCACATTTGCCCGGATTGATCTCCATCTGCCAATTCTCTGCCCAACTCTCCAGTCTATCTGTATTCTGCTGTATTCTCTGACAGTCCCCTTCACTATCTGCTACTTCACCAATCTTAGTGTCATCTGCAAACTTGCTAATCAGACCACCTATACCATCCTCCATTCTGGATTAGTGGTGCTGGAAGAGCACAGCAGTTCAGGCAGCATCCAAGGAGCTTCAAAATCGACGTTTCGGGCAAAAGCCCTTCATCAGGAATAAAGGCAGTGAGCCTGAAGCGTGGAGAGATAAGCTAGAGGAGGGTGGGGGTGGGGAGAAAGTAGCATAGAGTACAAT
>NC_057716.1:105091753-105130276 GCF_004010195.1 Chiloscyllium plagiosum
GTAGAGTGGGAGGGGGAGTTGAAATGTTGGGCCACGGGGCGGTTTGGTTGATTGGTGCGGGTGTCTCGGAGATGTTCCCTAGAGCGCTCTGCTAGGAGGCGCCCAGTCTCCCCAATGTAGAGGAGACCGCATCGGGAGCAACGGATACAATAAATGATATTAGTGGATGTGCATGTATGTTTGAGATGGAATTGAAATACTGTTTGTTGAGAGTATGAATTCTCCTGAGGATGTAGTACAGAGTGGGTCCTTTGCAATTCTGAGAGAGTGTGGCCCTCAGCTGAGGCAGGGCTGACTGTGGAGAGGTTGGGTGCCGGCGCATTGATGCAAGTGTGGAGCGGAGGATCTTGAAGGAGAACTGTTGCTGGTGTTTTTGAATCTGTAGTCTGTACTGTTTGTCCTGTTCGGGTCCGAACTCTGCTGGTTTAAAGGTGGTCCGGAGTCCGTGTGGGATGAGTTGGTTACGGAGACAGGCACTGAGGAAGCAAATGTGGTTGTGGTAACGAGGTTACCATCCTCCAGCTCATTTATGCATATCACAAACAACATTGGTCCCAGCACGGATCCCTGTGGAATACCACTGGTCACAGTTCTCCATTTTGGGAAACTTCCTTCTTCTACTACTCTGTCTTCTGTTGCCCAGCCAGTTTGCTATCCATCTAGCTAGTACACCCTGGATCCCATTTGACTTCACTTTCCCATCAAGGCAGAAGTGGGTACTGCAGATGCTGGGGATTAGAATCAAGAATAGAGTGGTGCTGGAAAAGCACAGCAGGTCAGGCAGCATCCGAGGAGCAGGAAGATTGACATTTCAGGCAAAAGCTTTTCCAGCACCACTCTAATTTTCACTTTCTCCATCAACCTACCATGGGGAACTTTATCAAACCCCTTACTGAAGTCCATGTACATGACATCTACAGCCCTTCCCTCATCAATCAACGTTGTCACTTCCTCAAAGAATTCTATTAAGTTGGTAGGACATGACCTTCCCTGCACTAATCCATGTTGCCTATTACTGATAAACCCATTTTCTTCCAAATGTAAAAGATCCTATCCCTCAGTATCTTCTCCAGCAGCTCCCCTACCACTGATGTCAAGCTCATAGGTCTGTAAATACTGGATTATCCCTGCTACTCGTCTTAAACAAAGGGGACAGTAATTCTCCAGTCCTCTGGGACCTCACTCATGTTCAAGGATGCTGCAAAGATACCTGTTGAGGCCACAGCTATTTCCTGTCTTGCTTCCCTCAGTAACCTGGGATAGATCCCTTCCAGACCTGGGGACTTGTCCACCTTAATGCCTTTTAGAATACTCAATATTTCCTCCCTTTTTATGCCGACCTGACCTAGAGTAATCCAAACATCTATCCCTAACCTCAACACCCGTCACGTCCCTCTCCTCGGTGAATACTGATGCAAAGTACTCATTAAGAATCTCATCCATTTTATCTGACTCCACGCATAACTTTCCTCCTTTGTTTTTGAGTGGACCAAACCTTTATCTAGTGACCCTCTTGTTCCTTATATATAAATAAAAGGCTTTGGGATTTTCCTTAACCCTGTTTGCTAAAGATATTTCATGACCCCCTTTAGCCCTCTTAATTCCTTGTTTCAGATTGGTCCTACATTCCTGATATTCTTCCAAAGTTTCATCTGTCTTCAGTTGCCTAGACCTTATAGAACATGGAAAAGTACAGCACAGAACAGGTCCTTTGGCCCACGATGTTGTGCCGAGTTTTAGTCCTAATATAAAATATAGTAACAACCTACGCACCCCTCAACTCACTGCTACCAGTCAATCCTTGCCTGGAGAAAAGTCTCTGGCTATTGACTCTATCTATTCCTCTCATTATCTTGTACATCTCGATCAGGTCTCCTCTCTTCCTCCTTCTCTCCAGAGAGAAAAGTCCGAGCTTATTCAACCTTTCTTCATAAGGCAAGCCCTCCAGTCCAGGCAGCATCCTGGTAAACCTTCTTTGCACCCTCTCCAAAGCCTCTGTATCTTTCCTATAGTAGGGCGACCAGAACTGGACACAATATTCCAAGTGTGGCCTCACCAGGGACTTGTAGAGCTGCAGCAAACCATCACGGCTCTTAAACACTATCCCCCTGTTAATGAAAGCCATTATGAAAGCCTTATGTATGCTTCCTTTATCCACTTAGCTAGTCTCACAATTTCACCTGTCATCCATGGTTCCCTAATCTTGCCATTTTTATCCCTCATTTTCACAGGGACAAGTCTGTCCTGCACTCCTTAAGGCTCGATCATTCACCATGAATCTCCTACCTTGGTTTGACTTTCCAAATTGCAAAACCTCACACTTGACTATATTAAACTGCATTTGCCATTTTTTGGCCCATTTCCCCAGTTGATCAAGATCCTGCTGCAATTCCTTCCTCAAGCCAATTATGTATTCAATTTACCAGTTCCCCCTGGATTCCATGCGATCCAACCTTCCAGAAGGTGGAAACTTATCAAAGGCCTTACTGAAATCCACATAGACTGCATCTACTGCCCTGCTCTCATAAACCTTCCTGGTCACTTCATCAAAGAACTCTATAACGAATTTGTGAGGCAAGATCTCTCATGCACAAAGCCATGTTGACTACTCCTAATCAAACCCTGACTTTCCAAATGCACATATATCTTATCTCTCAGATTCCTCCCAACTAATTTGACTACCACAGATGTTAGGGTTGCTGGTATTTCATTCCCAGGTTTTCCTTTGCAGCCCTTCTTGACTGAGGGGACAACATTCGCTACCCCCCAGTCTTCCAGAACCTCACCTGTGGCTAACGACGATGCAAAATGATCAGTCAGCGTCCCTCACAATTTCCTTTCTAGCCTCCTTCAGTATTCTTGGATATATCTGGTGATATCAGGAGATTTAGCTTCATACATTCTAATACATCCAATACCACCTCTACTGTGATATCGACTGTCCCCAAGTTCCCAAGTCTTCCTGTCTTTCTCCACAGTAAACATGGAAGAGAAATATTCACTGAGGTTCCACACATACATGCCCACTATGGTCCTTGAGGGGTCCTATTCTCTCTCTCACTCTCTTTCTCTCTCCATAAGACTATAAGACATAGGAGTGGAAGTAAGGCCATTCGGCCCATCGAGTCTACTCCACCATTCAATCATGGCTGATGGGCATTTCAACTCCACTTACCCGCATTCTGCCTTGAAGACATTTAGCGTCCCGGCCTCCACTGCACTCCATGGCAATGAATTCCACAGGCCCACCACTCTCTGGCAGAAGAAATGTCTCCGCATTTCTGTTCTGAATTTACCCCCTCTAATTCTAAGGCTGTGTCCACGGGTCCTAGTCTCCTTGCCTAACGGAAACAATTTCCTAGCCATGTTATTCTTTCGGTATTCTTTCTCCTTTAATATACTTAAAGAACCTCTTTGGATTACTCTCATCTTCTCAGCCTAACCTTCTGAGAAGTGTTGTTCCTCTAGATAACAAGTCTGATCATTGATTAGAAAGAAATGGCAGAAGTGTTGACCAGAGATTTTGAATTTGTCTTCACTGTGGAAACTTTAAAAAAAAAAGAATTCTCAAAGGTACTTGAAAAGAAGTGAAGGAAAAGAAGAACTTAAAAAATATTTATCAGCACCAAAGAAAAGGTGCTAGGAAAAATATTAGACTTAGGAGTCGAAAGGTCCCCAGACTGTGTGTCTAGAATCTTGAAAGAAGTGGTTGTAGGGAACGTAAAGGCATTGGCTATGATCTTCCAAAATTTCTTAGATTATGGAAACAGATTAACAAACATACCATCATTATTCAAAAAAGGAGGAAGACTGAAAAGTGGAAATGCCCACTAGACTGCTATCTGACATTAGAAAGTTGGTGGAATCCATTGCAGAGGGTTATAGAAGGAAAATTAGTAAATGGATCAGGCAGTTAAACTGACTCTGGACTGGAAATGGAAATTGTGTTTGACTGATTTCTTGGAGCTCTTTGAGGAAATATCAGGGAAGGTGGATAAAGCAGAACCTGTCGATATGATGTGCTTCGATTTCCAGAAGACATTTGATAGAGTACCACATCAAAGGTTGCTCTGTAAAATTAAAGCACATCGTGTGGGAGTATCATTTTAGTATGATTATAAGATTGGTAGCTAACAGCAAGCCAAGAATATGCATGGATCTTTCTCAGATTGGCACGGTCTAACAAGTGGAGTGCCACAGGGATCAGTGCTGAGGTCTCAACTATTTCTGACCTTTATTGATGACTTTGAAAAGGCCAAATACAAAATGGCTGAACTTGCCAATGACACCTATGATATCATTGTAGGGTAGACTTAAAACGGTGCAACCCTTGGAACTCTCAACACCAAATTAAACCTGGTTTATTCTAGTTGTTAAACAGTGTCCACAGGGAGTGGTGTTACACTCCTCATTCAAGAAACAGAATAGGAAGGGAATAGAGGGATCCGGATCCGGTAAGTGAAGACAGTGTTAGTATGGTGGGCAAAATGTGTCAGCGCAAGCTTGGAGGGACAAAGAGCCTGTCCTTGTGCTGTTTTGCTCTTTGTTCTCCTCCCTAGCTTGCAAAAGACAACAAAATGGCTCAGAAAGTGAGTTGTCGAGGGTCTGAATGATACAGGCAGGTTGGGCGAGTGGCCAAAATTTGGCAGATGGAGAGCAGTGTGGGTAAATGTGAACTTGTCCACTTGGGCAGGTCGAATAGAAAGGCAAGGTAAAAACAATGACTGCAGGTGCTGGAAATCAGATTCTGGATTAGTGGTGCTGGAAGAGCACAGCAGTTCAGGCAGCATCCAAGGAGCAGTGATTTCAGCACCACTAATCCCGAATAGAAATGCAGCTTTCTTACAGAACTGCTTGGTACAGAGGACTCTAGATGTCCACGGACATGATTTCACAAAAGAAAAGTGGTGTATTTAAAGATGAACTTAGATGTAGTTCTTCGTGGTAAAGAGATTATAAAGGGTATGGAGAGAAAAACAGGAACTGGGGACAGAATTAGACAGTCTTATTGAATTGTAAAGCAGGCTTGAAGGGCCAAATGGCGTATTCCTCTTCCTTTTTTTAATCTTTCAGAAGGTAAATGGAAACATTTGTTATTATTACTAGACTATTATTCCAGAGACCCAGGTAATGTTCTGCGGACCTGGGTACAAATCCTGACATATCAGATGGTAGAATTTGAATTCAATAAGACAGAATCTGGAATTAAGAATCTAATAATGACTGTTATTGATTATTGAGAAAACCCATCTGGTTCACTAATGTCCTTTAGGGAAGGAAACTGCTTACCTGGTCTGGTCTATATGGGATTCTAGACTCTTAAACTGCTCTCTGGGTAACTAGGGATGGGTAATAAATGTTGGTGCAGCCAGTAACACCCAAAATCTGTGAATGAATGAAAAAAAAAACATTGATCCTGAGGGAAACAAAACAACAAACTGTAGGTGCTGGAAATCAGAAATAAAAACAGGAATTGCTGGGAAAACACAGCAAACCCGGCAACAGCTTTGGAGATAAAACAGTTAATGTTTTGGGTCCATGACCCTTCTTCAGAACAGTAGGGTGGACACTGGGAGGGTGTTTCCTCTTGTGGGGGATCCCTTTAATAACGGGTCTCCCTCTTTAAGGCAACGAGAATTTTGTTCTCTCTGAAGGTCATTAATCTGTGGAATTTTCAGACCAGACAGGTTATTGTAAGTATTAAAAGATGGATTTTTGATCTTCATATTTTTGGGGGGGGGGGCGCGCGGTTGCAGATAGAAAGGTAGAGTTTTCACCATAATCTGATCAGGCATGATCTTACTGAATAGTACAGTAGCTTTGAGGGGCCAACTGGGCCAAACGCTGTTTCTGTGTCTTGAAGTCCATTTCAGGAGGCTTGACGCTTCTTTTCTGTTGGTTTCTTCCAGTGCCGTTGTGCTGAAGGCCTCACTCTTCGAAGATGAGTTGGTCCTTCCTGACGAGACTCCTTGAGGAGATCCATAACCACTCCACGTTTGTTGGCAAGATCTGGCTGACGGTCCTCATTGTGTTCCGCATTGTTTTGTTGGCAGTTGGTGGTGAACCTATCTACCATGATGAACAAAGCAAGTTCACATGTAACACTCAGCAACCTGGTTGTGAGAACGTTTGCTACAATTCCTTTGCACCCCTTTCCCACGTCCGGTTCTGGGTCTTCCAGATCATTATGATCTCAGTGCCATCCATCATGTACCTTGGCTATGCCATACACCGGATAGCCCGGATGGAGGGTGCCCAACAGCCAAAACCTAAGAGAAAGATGCCCATTGTGCATCGGGGAGCTGCTCGGGATTACGAGGAGGCAGAAGGTGATGATGAGGAAGACCCCATGGTCTGCGAGGAGATTGAGCATGAACCTGAGACTGAGGCTGACAAGAAAGCTCCTGAGAAGAAGCCACATGATGGCAGGAGGCGTATCAAAGAAGATGGGCTCATGAAGATGTATGTTTTTCAGCTCCTGATGAGAACTCTGTTTGAAATGGGTTTCCTGGCTGGCCAATATTTTCTGTATGGATTTGAGGTGCTCCCTGGCTTTGTGTGCAGTACGAATCCTTGTCCATACACCGTCGATTGTTTTGTGTCACGTCCCACAGAGAAAACCATCTTCCTGTTGGTCATGTATGTGGTCAGTGGTCTCTGCTTAGTGCTCAACTTTGCTGAGCTCTTCCACCTTGGCCTTGGCGGCATCAGGGATGGCTTGAGGGGCAGGCGGCTGGCCTCCCGCTCCCCCCGCCCCTCCAAGGCCACCCCCTATGCCCCTCCAGGCTACCACTCTGTGCTTCGCAAGGACAAGACCAAGCTGGGCAATGGGAATGTGCCATACCGAGACAACCTTGGTGGACTGGGGCCGGGGAGCTTTGAGATGTCTGAGGCGGTTCACCGACACCTAAAGCTCGCTCAGGAACAACTGAACATGGCGTACCGGGCATCAGGAGAGCTCCCTCACCAACCTAGGAGTGGCAGCCCTGAGTCAAACGGCACAGCTGTCGAGCAGAACCGACTGAACTTTGCTCAGGAGAGGGAGGGCGCCTGTGCTGACAAAGCAGGTAAAATAGATCGTCAATCACTGATCATTTATTGAGGTCAACTATGTTCAGATTTTGAACCATGAAGCTGGGGTTCAAATCCCATCAAGGTCTTTGACGCAAAATCTAGGCTGATAACTCGATATGGTGCTGGGGAGTGCTGCACAGGTGCTGTCTCTTGGGTAAGATATTAGTTGGGTGCTGTTAGTTCTCTGAGGTAATCATAACAAATCTGGTGGCTCCATCTTAAAGAAGAGATGGGGTGTTGTCTTCACAGTCGAGGGCCTGATATTCATCCCACTAATGGCATCGCTGAAAGTGTATTACCTGGCAATATCTGTTGTTCCAAGCTCATGTGGTCTTACTGTACTTAAATTAGATTTCCTATATGAAAACATTTTAAAGGTGCATCATTGGCTGTAAATTGTTTTGGGATGCCGTGTGTGTGTGTCGTGTGGGAATTTGAGGCAGCCGTTGGTCATTCGGTTTTCCATTGCCTGTTCCACCATTTGCTGTGGTCAAATCTGATCTGATTGTGATCAGATAGAGTCATAGAGATGTACAACACGGAAACAGACCCTTCAATCCAAATCGTCCATGTCAACCAGGTATCTCAACCCAATCTAGTCCCACCTGCCAGCACCTGGCCCATATCCCTCCAATCCCTTCCTATTCATATACCCAAGCAAAAGCCTTTTAAATTTTGTAATCATACTAGCCTCCATCACTTCCTCTGGCAGTTCACTCCATACACGTGCATCCTATGTGTGAAAAAGTTGCCCTTTAGATCTCTTTTATATCTTTCTCCTCCACCCTAAACCTCTGCCCTCTAGTTCTGGATTCCCCAATCCCCGAGAAGAGACCTTGTCTATTTCCCCTATCAATGCCCCTCATGATTTTATAAACCTCGAGAAGGTCACCCCTCAGCCTCCGACACTCCAGGGAAAACAGCCCCAGCCTGTTCAGCCTCTCCCTGTAGATCAAATCCTCCAACCCTGGCAACATCTTTTCTGAACTCTTTCAAGTTTCACAACATCTTTCTGATAGGAAGGAGACCAGAATTGCACGCAATATTCCAACAGTGGTCTAACCAATGTCCTGTACAGCCGCAACATGACCTCCCAACTCCTGTACTCAGTACTCAATACAGGGTGGCACAGTGGCTCAGTGGTTATCATTGCTGCCTCACAGCACCAGGGCCCAGGTTCAATTCCCACCTTGGGCAACTGTCTGTGTGGAGTTTGCCCATTCTCCCTGTGTCTGCGTGGGTTTCCTCCCACATTCCAAAGATATACATGCCAGGTGAATTGGCCATGTTAAATTGCCCATAGTGTTAGGTGCATTAGTCAGAGGGAAATGGGTCTGGGTGGGTTGCTCTTCAGAGGGTCAGTGTGGACTGGTTTGGTCAAAGGGCCTATTTCCATGCTGTAGGGAATCTAATCTACTCTGACTGATTTAAGGAAATCATACCAAATGCCGCCTTCACTATCCTAACTACCTGTGACTCCACGTTCAAGGAGCAATGAACCTGCACTCCAAGGTCTCTTTGTTCAGCAACCCTCCCTAGGACCTTACCATTAAATGTATAAGTCTTGCTGAGATTTGTTTTCCCAAAATGCATTTACCTACATTAAACTCCATCTGCCACTTCTCGGCCCATTGGCCCATCTGGTCCAGATCCTGTTGTAATCTGAGGTAACCCTCTTCGCTGTCCACTACACCTCCAATTTTCCTTTTGGCTTGTCCTGCCCTCACTAACCCATCACTCCCTTGTTAATCAGGAACCTTGAATGATCCTGCCTCCACCTGCTCTGTGAAGAAGAACATTCCAAATAAAGTCCTTTATTAGAAGGAGATTGGTGGGTTGTTGTTAGGTGAAGCTATAAAGGGGTGCAGAGACATGGCAGGGAAATGGAGTCATAAAGCAGCCATGATTGATGGATTGAATGATATAAGAGGGGTGAAATAGTCTCTTCTTGTTCCTGTTTCCTTACTTAATCTGCAACCTCTTCTGTTTCTGACATCATCAATGGAGACTCTGCTCATATCTCCTCAAAGGACTCAACTGTGGAATTAGGTGAAAGTGAGGACTGCAGACGCTGGAAATCAGTGGGCGGCACAGTGGCACAGCGGTTAGCACTGCTGCCTCACAGCGCCAGAGACCCCGGTTCAATTCCCGACTCAGGCGACTGTCTGTGTGGAGTTTGCACATTCTCCCGTGTCTGCGTGGGTTTCCTCCAGGTGCTCCGGTTTCCTCCCACAGTCCAAAGATGTGCACGTCAGTTGAATTGGCCATGCTAAATTGCCCATAGTGTTAGGTAAAGGGGTAAATGTACGGGAATGGGTGGGTTACGCTTCGGCAGGTCGGTGTGGACTTGTTGGGCTGAAGGGCCTGTTTCCACACTGTAAGTAATCTAATCTAAACTAGACATCAGAGTGGAGAGTGTGGTGCTGGCAAAGCACAACAGGTCAGGCAGCATTCGAGGAGCAGGAGCAAGGATGAAGCCCTTGATGAAGGGCTTTTGCCCGAAATGTCGATTATCCTGTTCCTCGGATGCTGCCTCATCTGTGGAATTAATCTAGTGATTCTTTTGTGAACTGCCTGCAACGTAATTACAAAAATCTGAAAGAACTGTGGATGCTGGAAATCAGAAACACAAACAGAAATTGCTCGAAAGACTCAAGCAGCATCTGTGAAGATAAAGCAGAGAAAACATTTTGGGTTCAGTGACTTGCAGCCCAAAATGTTAACTCTGTTTTCTCTCTACAAATGCTGCCAGACCTGCCAAGTTTTTCCAGCATTTTCTATTTTTGCTTTCAATAAAAAAAAATTTCTGGAGCCATTGAATTGCAGTGTGTTAGAAAGCAAACTCATGCAGATAACAATGCAACCATAGCCAGACACTACAGCACTGTCTCAAGTATTGCGCTGCGAGTGACCATCCAAATTATAGGCTCAGGGAAACTCGAGCACTTACACAATCTTCTGACTCTGAAGTAAGACAGCTGCTCATTGAGAGCCATAGCAAACATGAGCAGTGAAAATAGATTAAATACTGCCTCCTGGCTTTTGCTGAGTGTCAGTGCAGTCCTCTCACTTGTCAGACCTGAATTTCAGTTCAGTGTGAATTGTCAATCACCTACTAACTGACTGTGTAGCCCCTTTTACTTCAATGAGTTGGTGGGCTTTTTCTCTAATTATGGATGATGTATTTCGAGCAGGTTTCCATTGAAAGAAACAACACAGAACAGTAGAGCTCAGGAACAGGTCCTTCAGCTCACCATGATGCCATTCTAAAAGTCTGCCTGCACATATTCCATATTCCCCTATTCACTGCCTGTTCATTCATCTATCCAAATGCCTCCTATGCTTTTCTAATGTTTCTGCTTTGCCACCTCCCAGGCACTTACCACCCTCTGTGTTTTTTAAAAAAAACTCTCCTCGCATGCAAACTTTACCCCCCTCACATTAAATCTATGCATCATAGGTTTTGACATGTTCACCCTAGGAAAAATATTCTGATTATCCACCCTATCCACCCCTCTCATAATGTGATAGATTTCTATTAGGTCGCCCCCTCAGCCTCTGATGCTCTAGCGAAACAATCCAAGTTTGTCCAACCTCTCCTTAAAGTAATACATTCCAATTCAGGCAAAAGCCAGTAAACCTCTTCTGCACTGTCTCCAAGGGCTCCACATCCTTCCCAAGGTGTGGTGACCAGAACTGCACATATTACTCCAAATGTGGTCAAACTAAAGTCTTGTATAGCTGCAACATGACTTGCCAAGAGAAGGTTTGAGTGACGGTAGCTGGATTTCAGAATCTAATCAGAATGGATCCTGCAGACCTGGGACCCAGGGTCTTTCACCTGGTCCAGAACAATAAAGGTAAAGTCACCGAGGTTCTACCAGAACATAGGGCTGCACTGTTATTGGAGAGAGAGAGAGAGAGAGAGAGATAGAGAGAGAGAGAGACAGAAAGATAACTAGTGATGGCTTAACTTGAGGGCTGCCATGCCTCAGATATGGGCGAAAGGTCTTCATGGTGATTTCAGCCAGTGCAGGAATTGAATCCACATCTTTTGGCATCACTCACCACCTGTCCAGCCAACTGAGCTCAACAACACCTTACAGAATAGCAGAACCCTTGAAATAAAAAGTATAATGCAGCAGATGCTGGAAATTTGAAATAAAAACAGAAAGTTGTGGAGAAGAACAGTGGGCCTGTTTTCTCCTTTCCTCATATTTACACGTGTTATATCTCCATTTCTTTCCTTTACCGTCATTAACACTCCCTTCATCTTTCGCTCTGGGCACTCTCACCATCTGTTCCCCCCCCCCCCCCCATTTTACAACCCTTTCAATTCTGAATAAGGGTCATCCCAGCACTGAAACATTAACTGTGTTTCTATCTCCACAGACAATTTTAGGTCTGGTGAGTTTCTCCAGCTCTCTGTTTTTATTTCAGGTTTCCAGCATTTTACTTTGAGATTGTCAAGCACTTTCTGTTTTTATGATTTGATCTGTCGTTATGTTAATATTAGTTAGGTGCTGAGGCTGTGTCTAAGGTGCTTTCTCCTCGACTCCACCTGACACAGAAGGAGGCCAGTCAGCCTGTTGAGTGGCTCTCTGTGTAGCACTCTCCATCCCAGATCATTCCCAGACTCGATTCCTGTAGTAAATGTGGCTATCTACGTGCTCCTGATTTTCCTGATTTGAAGAATCTCAGTGCCACAATGGGAAACTGTTCCCATTTCCTAAACTAACCTAGTGGGCGGCACGGTGGCACAGTGGTTAGCACTGCTGCCTCACAGCGCCAGAGACCTGGGTTCAATTCCCGCCTCAGGCGACTGACTGTGTGGAGTTTGCACATTCTCCCCGTGTCTGCGTGGGTTTCCTACGGGTGCTCCGGTTTCCTCCCACAGTCCAAAAATGTGCATGTTAGGTGAATTGGCCACGCTAAATTGCCCATAGTGTTAGGTGAAGGGGTAAATGTAGGGGAATGGGTCTGGGTGGGTTGCGCTTCGGCGGGTTGGTGTGGACTTGTTGGGCCGAAGGGCCTGTTTCCACACTGTAAGTAATCTAACCTGTTTAGCTGCAGGAATGTAGATGGTCACAAGGAACTATCACAGTAAATGTTGGGGCACACAAAAAGCCTTCTACTGGATAATAATGATACATTACTGCCCCAAAATAACATTGAGAGCTTCTAATATTTGTCGGAGAACTGAAATGTTTGCAAGATGCTCCAGAGGGAACCAGAAATAAGGGTAAACCAACCTGTGCTGATAGATCTTTATTGACCCCCATCCATAAATGATATTATTTAACATCTTTTATTCTTGTTTTCCCAATTCTTCCATTGCCCCACCATCTGTTTACCTCACCCAGTCCTACAAACCTTCAGGATCTCTGCTTTCATTACATTCTGCCATCTTGTGCATCTCCTAATTTATGTGTGATTAGACTGTGTGTGTGGGGCGGGAGTTTGCATAATTTCTTTCCAGCATGTATAAGGAGGTTCAGAAATGGGAGCAGGAGTAGGCCATCTGGCCCATCGAGACTGCTCTGCCATTCAATATGGCTGATCTTTTTATGGACTCCACGCGACTTACCTGCCCGCTCACTATAACCCTTAATTCCTTTACTACTCAAGGATTATGTAGATGGTCATGTAAATGGTGTTGGATTATAGATCAATTAATTGACAGGTGTAACAGACTCAAGGAACTCAATTACTGCTTCCTGTTCATATAAAAACTCAAAGGACTGAATGGCTTCTTGTCCTTGTGTAACAGATCAAGGGACGAGTGGCATCCTTCTGTCTTTGTGTAACAGGGTCAGACAACTTAGTGTACTCTTCTTTGTTCGAATGATTCTTTCTAATCTCACTGATGATTTGGGTAATCCATTTGATCCCTTGCCAACCCACTGGGTAACCACTTTTTCTGTTACTTTTCGCAGGTCTGCGTGGGTGATGCTGATGGGATGGGCTCTTCGACCTTGAGATTCAGAGAGAGTCGATGCTTGAAGCAACAAAGGGACCTCGACTGGAAAGACTCACATTTCATTCTCACTCTTTCGGCTTTAACATCACCAACTTGCAAAAGCAAAACTACTGGAAAGAGCCGGATTGGGAGGGGACACTGGATTTGGGGTTGGGTGGGAGGGCAGGGCAAGGTGGGTTAGGGTGAAGTTTAGACAAACTTGACAGGTGTTGTGAATTTTAAAACTAGCCAATTGGCTTATATACCTGGGTGCTGTTTTGTTTGGTATTCCAGAACATTCCAAATCCAACCGAATAGAGTCCAGTAATTGTTGGACTGACTGTAGGGTCTAAGACATATCTTGTAGCATTTGAGGCACTGAGAGCCAGGTTTCATATTCAAAAGGAAGACCCCTCGCCTAGAGATTGGAGAAGGGAGCTGAGGGGGTGATCCTCTCCTTAAGCAACACAATCAGGTACAATCCAACAGAACTGGCTCAGCCAGATAGCACATATAGTTTTTTTTCATTTTCATTATTAAATTCATCATTAATTATGTTTCTCTGGTCTTCAGTTAGTTTAATTCTTCATGACATCTTCACTTTTTTTTGTTGTTGGGTTTAGGTAATTTTTGTTTTGAAAATGAATCGGTGTAGCGATAGGACAATTATTTTGTTTACAGTCTCAGAACATTCCAGAATCATGTAACTTTGAGTGAGAGCAACAATGAACTGAGTTACTTTTGCTGATGATTTTATTTCTTCTTTTTGGTACTTTTGATAAAATGTTTTGCTTCATTTGAGACTATTTCACTGGTTTGGGCCTATTGGACATTCCTCAGCCTTGAATTATCTCCAGGTTGCCTAGTTACCAGGTGGTTCCACTAATTTCTTGGGGAATGTGTGTGAGCTTTTACCTTCTTCCCCCTCGCAACTTAATTCTTCTTGAGGCTATTATTCTTCCTTTTTTTTTCTAAACACAAATCTTTAGCCGCTGAGTAGCTCTGGAATTCTAGGAGACCATTCAGTCTTACAAACCTATTCTACCATTTATCTAGATGGCTGTATCTTAAATCCACTTTGGTTCCCTTTCACAGCAGAAATCAAACAATTTTCCCACTGGAGCATGTGAAATTGGAGCAGGTGAAGGCCATTTGATCTTTTGAGCCTGTTTTTTCTTCTCCATTGGATGTGAATGGTGCTGGTCAGCATTTATTGTCCCAGAGGGTAGTTAAGAGTCAACCAAATTACTGTAGGTCTGGAGTCACATGTAGGCTGGACCAGATAGGTTCTTTTATTCCCTAAAGGGCATCAGTGAACCAGTTGGGTTTTTCATGAATATCGACAACAGTTTCTTGGTCATCATTAGAGCTCAATTCCACATTTTTATTGAATTCCAATTCCACCATCCATCATGGCAAGATTGAACCCAGTCCCCAGAGCATTGCCTGGGACTTTGGATTAATAGTCTAGTGAAAATATCACCTGTCATGCCATTCACTGTGATTATTGCTGAACTGATGTTTGGCTGTTATTCCACATTCCCGCTGAACCCCAATAACCTTTGGCTCCCTTGATACTCAGGAATTTTCTATCTCAGCCTTAAAGATGTTCAATAATTTCATCAACACAAAATCTCAAGAAGAGAGTTCCACGGACTCAGGACCCTCTGGGAGAGAACAAAAATGTTGTGATTTCTGTCTTAAGTTGTTAATCCCTTATTTTTAAATTGTTCGTTCGTTCTCTCCTGTGTATCATTGGAAGGAAAACATCCCTCAGAATGTTTTATGTCTAAATCAGACCAACCTCTCACTCTTATAAACTCCAGTGGAAAAAAGGTCAAACCTGTTCAACCTTTACTCAAAAGATCAGCCTCACGTCCCAGAAATGCATTCATAATGTAATTGTGTCCTTTCCTAAATAAAGAGACCTATTATACAATACTCAACTATTGTATATGTGGCCTCACCATGGCCTTGTGCAGCTGTGGTAAAAAATTCTATGTTTATTGTAAGAGGATTGGAATATAAATGCTAGCATTCCATTATCTTCCTGATCACCTGCTATACTATGTACTAATTATTTGCGATTCAGGGTACAAGGAAACCTGAGTCCCTGTGCACCTGAGTTCTGCAGTCCCTTTCCATTCACACAATCTGCTGCTTTCCAATACTTCATGCCAAAGTGGACCAGTTTATATTCTGCCACATTATACTCTGATCTGCCATTCTTTTCCGATTCACTCAACTTACTTTTATCTTTTTGTAGACTCTGCCTGTCCTCTTCACAACTTGCGTTCTAACCTACTTTTATGCCATTAGCAAATTTAACAGTCATACATTCATCCCCTCCATGTTCCACAAGATGTTTGACAAGACTTCGGGCACATCCTGATCCTGATCGCAGTGGAATTCTAGCTGGGAGTCAGGTTTCAGCTGATGCTTTGAGGGAGTGAGCAGTGTTGTGTCCCTCTCCCGTGTTTTGAGCTCACCTTTTCCCACAGACATTCTCTCTTGTGCAGAATGGCTGAAAGGACTGGAGTTTCAGAATCTGGCTGAATTGGGGGTTGTGTCTTCTCGTGATCCAGCAGCAGCCACACTATGTGACTGCCTCCTCTCCTGAGTCTGGTTTAAATCCTCACCACATTGCTACCAGGTAATTGTGATCCTGCTCCAGTAAACACCTCATTTTACTTTGTCCCTCATTCTGGGATTCTTCTGAAGGGAGGCAGATATAGAAGCATACAAATGATATGCAGGACTAGACCATTCAGCACTTGAAGCCTGTTCTGCCATTCAATATGATCATGGCTGACCATTCAACTCTATACCCTGTTCCCATTTTTTCCCCATAGTCTTTCATCTCTTTAGCCTGTGTGGAGTTTGCACATTCTCCCCGTGTCTGCGTGGGGTTCCTCCGGGTGCTCCGGTTTCCTCCCACACTCCAAAGATGTGCAGGTCAGGTGAATTGGCCATGCTAAATTGCCCGTAATGTTAGGGGCAGGGGTAAATGTAGGGGAATGGATCTGGGTGAGTTGCGCTTCGGTGGGTCAGTGTGGACTTGTTGGGCCGAAAGGCCTGTTTCCACACTGTAAGTAATCTAATCTAAGTAATCTAATCTAAAAAAAAAATTAACTCCTCTTGAAAATATTCAATGTTTTGTTAGACAATTCCACAAGCTCACCATCCTTTGAGTGAGAAAGTTTCTCTTCATTTCAGTCCTACCCTGTGTCCTTGATTGTGACCCCTGGTTCTGGACCCCACGGTTATCGGGAATATCCTTCTTGTGTTTACCCTGTTTTGTCCTGTTAGAATTTTCGATGCTACCCCCCCCCCTCATTCTTCTAAACCCCAATGACCATAGTCCTAACCAATCCAAACTGTCTTCATGCATCAGTCCTATCATCCTAGGAATCGGTCTGGTAAAATTTTGTTGAACTCCCTCCATAGACAGAACATCCTTCCTCACATACAGAGACCAAAGCTGCACACAATACTCCACATGTGGTCTAGACTCACAGAATAGTGTAATGTTTTGCTTCAACACTTTAAACTCCAAATTCTCTGGGAGGAGGAGGAGGAGGCCATTCAACCCCTCCAAGTCTGTTATACTTTCAAGTTAGATCACGCGAACTGTAGTTCAACTCCAAATGAAGGATGCCCAATTATGACTTTAGCTTCAAGTTTCATCATAAGAACTGCAAATTCCCACACTTTGTGTAGATAGTAACCATCATTTAAGGCTGACATAGCTGCAAAATACAGCGTAGAAGCCAAGCGTTCACTAATCAAACTGCCATGCTTCACAGAATTGATATGAAGCAAATATCTTTCCAAATAGATGATATGTCTATTGTTGAGATTTTCCACAGTCCCAATTTCCATGTTTACTCACAATTTTTTTTTTCATTCTTTCGTGGCATGTGGATGTTGCTGGCTCATCCAGCATTTAATGCCTATCCCTAATTGCCCAGAGGGCAGTTAAGAGTCAACTACATTGCTGTGGGTCTAGAATCCCATGTAGACCAGACCAGGTAAAGATGGCAGTTTCCTTCCCTAAAAGACATTAGTGAAGCAGCTAGCTTTTTCCTGACAATTGACAATAGTTTTACGGTCGTCATCAAACTCTTAATTCCAGATTTTTATTGAATTCAGTTTCTGCCATGGTGGGATTCGATCCCCAGTCCCCAGAACATTTCATTGGTCTCTGGATTAATGGTTCTCAATCTCCAGTAAGAATCCTTCCCCATCTCCCCCCACCCCATTTCTCCAAAATTTCAAACAGTCCTCAAAGAATTTGAAAGCCTTGCACAGTTTTGATTGGGATGTCTGGATGATGTTTTTCCCGGGTTTTGCTTGTGGTGACATCCTGGAGATTAATCTCTAAATTCCTGAAGCTGCCAGGGCTCTTATTGGTGACCAATAGGACATCTCACTGTCCTTGCCTGCAACATGCCTCACCTGAAGAATCTGTCAACATTGGGATTGCCAAGACCCGGAGATAATTCCCTCTCTCTGATCAACGGGTTGATAGTGGAACTGCATTTTTCTATCTGAGCTCCAACACACTGCCCAGAACTTTCTTCTGTTTATGAAGCAGGAGAAACTGCTCCAACTAATGGATCGTGGGCAAGGCACACTGTGCCAGCTATGGGCAGGCATTGGTTAGTTGATGGGATACCTCTGGCCCTAGTGCCAATACTTAACCTAATTAATTTTAATTTTCCCTCTTGCTTTGTAAGGAACACCAAACCAAAGATAATCTTGTGTCTTACTCTTTTTTTAAATTCTAGATAAATATGTGTAGATGTTTGCTATATTAGTGTTACATTTTATAAGGGTTATTGTAGAGATTAAATGGGATAGGAGATGTTTGAGAGCCTCTCTGATTGCGTTTGATATTTTTGTTCTGCTTTGTGTTGAAGTCCAATACATTTCGAGCCAGTTGCTTGAAGTCTGGTCTTTCATTTCATGGTGTTCATTATTTGCATCCCCTGTGCCCAATAAAATTTTGGAAGCTATTGGCGGGAGTTGGAAGCTTGTGAATAGAGGCTCATACTTAGCTGATGATGCACTTGGGGAGGCAATCTCTAATTTGCCATTGATGACTTCATTTTGTTTGTCCCATTTCTCTGGTGTCTTTTACTGTTTTTGTACATTTTTTGTAGGGAAATTCTAAAAAGCACTGCCGATGATTTATTGCATTTTCAAACTGATCTCTGTCTCTTGTTGGTTATTTGTGTTTATGACACCATTGCATTTTCTAGCAGCAACAAATAAAAACCTGCATTTATTTATTCAATTGTTTTATTCTTTAGTGGGAGGTTGATGTCACTGACTGGGCCAGCATTTATTGCCTGTCCCTGGTTGCCTTTGAGGAGGTTCTGGTTTGTGAGGCCATTTCAGGGACAGTTCAAGAGTTAATGGCACTGCTGTAGGTCTAGAGTCACATGTAGGCCAGATCAGCAGGTTTTCTTCCTTAAAGAACATGGCTGATCTGTGGCCTAACTCTATGTACCTGCTTAACAACTCATCCAGCATCCACTGCTGTTTGTGGAAGAGACTTCCAAACACCTACCACACTTTGTGTGTAGAAGTGCTTCCTAACATCTCTCCTGAATAGTTTGGCAATATTTCTCAGACTATATTTGAGCAGCATGGTGGCTGAGTGGTTAGCACTGCTGCCTCTCAGTGCGAGGGACCCAGGTTCAATTCCAGCCTTGGATGACTGTGTGTGGAGTTTGCACGTTCTCCCTGTGTGTGCGTGGATTTCTTCCAGGTGTTCTGGTTTCCTCCCCCACTCCCAATGATGTACAGGCTTGGTGGATTAATCATGCAGGGTTATGGGGTGGGTCTGGGTGGCATGCTCTTCAAAGGGTTGGTGTGGACTTGATAGGCCAATTAGCTTGATTCTGTGTCCTCTAGTTCTAGAATGTCCACCCAGTGGAAATAATTCAGCTTTGTTTTTCCCTGTTAATACCTTGAAGACTTTGATCAGATAAGCATTTAACTTTCTAAATTCTAGAGAAAAAAGGCAATAGTTTTATCATCTCTCTTAATATCCAAAGTCCAGGTGTTATTCTTGTAGACCTACCTTGTTCTTCCTCCAAGCCAATATATCCTTCCTAAAGTATGGTGCCCAGATCTGCTCACAACACTCCAAGTGGGGTCTAATCAGGGTTTTGTATAACTGCAGCATAACTTCTACATCCTTATACTCCAATCCTCTATGATATAAAGACTAGCATTTCATTAGCTTTCTTAATTATTTTCTGCATCTGTTCATATGTTCCTCTGGCCCCATATAAGACTGTAATTTGCAGGAGTAAAATTAAGCCATTCAACCTATTGAGGAGAAAGTGAGGACTGCAGATGCTGGAGATCAGAGTCGAGAGTGTGGTGCTGGAAAAGCACAGGAGGTCAGGCAGGATCCGTGGAGCAGGAGAATCAACGTTTCAGGTACGAGCCCTTCATCAGGAATGAGGCTTGTGAGCTGAGGGAGTGGAGGGATAAATGAGAGAGGGGTGGGACTGGGGGGAAGGGAGCTGAGAGTGCAACAGGCAGACTGAGTTCGGGGTGATGGTGATAGGTTGGAGAGGAGGGTGGAGTGGATAGGTGAGAAGGAAGATGGACAGGACAGGTCATGAGGGAGGTGCAGAGTTGGAAGGTTGGAACTGGGTGAGGGTGGGGGAAGAGGAAATGAGGAAACTGGTGAAATCCACATTGATCCCATGTGGTTGGAGGGTCCCAAGGCAGAAGATGAGGCATTCTTCCTCCAAGCATCCGGTGGTTAGGGAGTGGCGATGGACGAGGCACAGGACCTGCACGTCCTTGGCGGAGTGGGAGGGGAAGTTGAAGTATTACTCCCTAACCACCCGATGCCTGGAGGAAGAACACCTCATCTTCCGCCTCGGGACCCTCCAACCACACAGGATCAATATGAATTGCACCAGTTTCCGCATTTCCCTTCACTCCACCTTATCCCAGTTCCAAACTTCCAACTCTGCACCTCCCTTATGACCTGTCCTACCTGTCCATCTTTCTTCCCACGTATCCGCTCCACCCTCCTCTCTGATCTATCACCATTACCCCCACCTCCATCTACCTACTGCACTCTCGGCTACCTTACCCCCAGCCCCACCCCCATCCCATTTGTCTCTCCACCCCCTTTGCTCACAGCCTCATTCCTGATGAAGGGCTTATGCCTGAAATGTCAATTCTCCTGCTCCTCGGATGCTGCCAGACCTGTTGTGCTTTTCCCGCACATTCAACCTATTGAGTCTGCTCCACCATTCAATCGCTGATCTCATAATCCTCAACTCCACTTTCCTGCCTTTTCTTCACAACCATTGATTTCCTTACTCATTGAAAGTCTGTCTGTCTTAGCCTTGAATATGCTTAAATGAGCCAGCCTCAAAAGCCCTCTGTGGTAAAGAATTCCACGGATTTACAACCATCTGAGGGAAGAAATTCCTCCTCTTGATGCTAACATGGCGATCCTTACTTTGAGATGATACTCTCTTCTAGGTTCCTAAGGAGAAACAACCTTTCTGCAACTAACTTGTCAAGTTCCCGAAGAATCTTTTATGTTTCAATAAGTCCACCTCTCCTCCTAAATTCCAATGAGTACAGGTCCAACCTGCTTAACCTTTTCTCATAAGACCTACCTGGCATTTGAAAGACAGAGATATTGCGCTCCCCCTATTCGCCAACAAAAAGGAGTCTCTGCCTCTTGCCAATAAAAGCTGCTTGGTTACCTACTTCCCCTGTCAGCAGTGGGTGTGGGATGAGGTCCTTAACTGGTAACTTATTGGCTACCTGAGGGGCTTTGGTGGACCCTAGGTGGCTATGCAGTCTGATGACTCCAGCAATTCACCTGTACAATGGGAAAAAAGGCGGGGCTGTAAGGGTTAGAGAGTGGGCAGACCCAAGGCGTCTGATGGGCAAGTGGCCAGTGAACAAGGGGTTAGGACTAATGTTGTATTTTAACAGTCTCCTGAGTTCAAACACCCTAGGATCAAGCATGGACACTGGT
Source organism: Chiloscyllium plagiosum (assembly GCF_004010195.1). Taxonomy (NCBI): domain Eukaryota; kingdom Metazoa; phylum Chordata; class Chondrichthyes; order Orectolobiformes; family Hemiscylliidae; genus Chiloscyllium; species Chiloscyllium plagiosum. The sequence continues at coordinate 105,112,819 of NC_057716.1, forward strand.
GTCCAAGACTGACCATGATCAATGTGGGGAGGGTCTACGAAAATTAATTAAAAGCTTGCTTCAAAGAGGTGGGGTTTTGGATGTATCTTGCAAGAAATGGGGTAGTGAGCTTTCAGGAAGAAAGTCCAGAGGTTTGGGCCTCAGAATCCTCAAGGCCCTGCCGCCAATGGTGAAGTGAAGATTGTGACACGTTCATCCTTAGTCCCAGTACTTGTCATATTCAGTGTTTGATATTAGGCATTGTGAGGTAAACAAATTCCCATGTGATTGGCGAAGAGATCTTCCCATCTTTTCCATCAATCCTAACACCCATTACCAAGCTCTCCCTACAGCTAACCAGCAATAAGACCGAAATGAGTCAAAAACCCCTCCAGTTGGACATGGGCAAAGCCTGTGAAATATGAAAAACCTCTGTGAACAATCTATAGCAACCCCCCTCAACATTGTTCCTCCTGGGACTCCCATCTCAGACATGGCAACTCCTTGTCTAGAAACATATTAATTTTAAAATTAGGAACAGAAACTTGGAGTATGAGTAGGCCATTTAGCCCTTGTTCTACCATTCAAAACGTTCATGGCTGATTCTTCAAATTAATGCATATTCCTGCTTGCTCCCCATGCTTCTTCACATTTTTAATTCTTAAAAATATTTATTATCCCTTTCTTAAATATATTTAGTGAATTGCCTTCCAAGGTTATCTGTTGTAGTGAATTCCACAGGTTCCATACCCTTTGAATGAAGGAATGTTTCCTCACCTTAGTTCTAATGGTCTACTTTGTATCCTGAGGCTGTGTCCCTTAGTTTTAGAGTCCATGCATATAGTCTGTCCAGCCCTATTAGAGTTGTATCCATTTCCATCAGATCCCCTCAGTAGGGAATACAGGACTACTCAATGATCTCTAGTAAGAGACAATCTAACCATTGTCCTTGATATTCAGTGCCTCTACCATCACTGAATCCCACTATCAACATCTTGGGAGTTACTATTCAGCAGAAACTCAACTGGAGTCACCTCATAAACACAGTGATGACAGGTCAGAGGCTAGGTATCCTGCTGTGCAAAACTCTGCTGTTGACTCATAGAGTCATAGAGATGTACAGCACAGTAACAGATCCTTCGGTCCAACTTGGCCATGTTGACCAGATATCCTAACCTAATCTAGTCCCACCTGCCAGCACTTAGTCCATATCCCTCTGGGCCTTCCTACTCATATACCCATCCAGATGCCTTTTAAATGTTGTAATTGTACCAGCCTCCGCCACCTCCTCTAGCAGCTCATTCCATACACACACCACACCCTACATGAAAACGTTGCCCCTAGGTCCCTTTTAAATCTTTCCCCTCTCACCCTAAACCTATGCTGTCTAGGTCTGGGCTCACCCATCTCAGGAAAAACCACTCGTCTATTTATCCTATCCATGCCCCGCAGGATCTTATAAACCTTTAAAAGGCCACCCCTCAGTTTTTGATGGTCCAGGGAAAACAGTCCCAGCCTGTTCAGCCTCTCTCTATAACTCAAATGCTCCAACCCTGGCAACATCTTTGTAAATCTCTTCTGAACCCTTTCAAGTTTCACAACATCCTTCCGATAGGAGGGAAACCAGAATTGCATATACTATTCCAAAAGTGGCCTAATCAGTGTGCCACGTTCCCCACTCCTATACTCTCTGCTCTGACCAATCAAGAAAAGAATACCAAATACCTTCTTCAATACACTACCTCCCTGTGACTCCTCTTTCAAGGAATTATGAACCTGCACTCCAAGGTGTCTTTGTTCAGCAACACTTCCTAGGACCTTACCATTAAGTATATAAGTCCAGCCCTGATTTGCCTTGACTTCTCAAAGTCAATCTACCATAGATTCTGCTTTATGTTCTAATACTCTGATGTACATACGTGTGCCTGGACAGCACACAAAACAATACTTTTCACTGCACTTCAGTACAAATGAAAATGATCAAATCAATCAAATCAAATCAAATCAAACCATCACCATTCCCCGACCTGCACCAGCACTGACAGCCCTGCCACCCACTTTCACCTCACTCAATTCCACTACAACTTGCACAATGATCCCTTAGATAGTCTACTTGTCCCTGGCGAGAAGACCTCAGCAGGCCTGGGCCAACCAGATACAATTACACCCCAGGTTACCCAACCAAAATTCCAGGGCCAAAATGCTGAGCGGACTCCCAGCTTTTGAACTTGGGACTACACTGAGATATAGTGGGATGGAGAGAAAGATGCAAACCTATTGCGCTGTCTATGAATTTTCACTTTTGAATAAACTGCACTGTTTTGCCTCTACAGTTGTTTCCTTGAATCTCTCTAGCCTCAAAAGTAACTGTGCCAGCATGATGCCTAACTTCACCTCCACACAGGATGTACTACAGATCAATGTCTATATTGAAGCCTGGAGCAGCAAGTGGATGCAAGAGGAAAAAAAGCATATAAAGGCAATAAGTTCAGTTGGTACCATTTCCCCTCATTGTACAACTTCCCAATCTTTCTCTAACCTTAATGTTACAAAGTGTTGGTAGGAATGAGGTGCTCGATGATGCGTGGGACAGAGCACTGCACAGCAAATGGGATAAATGCTTTAGGATGGCCAGAGATTAGGGTTCTCACAGGTCTGTGTCCAGTACAATACAATACACCCAATGGGTCAATGAGTAATGTTGTTTTCCCTCTATAGGATCTCACATCATTGGGTCCTGCAGTCTCTGCCTCATATGTCCACTCCGAGAATGGTCGCAGCCATTTTCAGCCCCTTTGCCTACTATTGAATTCCAGCATAACAGAAGGTGTGTGAATGCTCCTCAATCACTGACTTCCAACCTCTGCCGGAATATATTGGTGAGACCCCAAACATCCATGTCCCCTTGCTCATAGTTCATCCTATAAGCCCCATTCGCCACATCACCCATCCCAAACCATCCACATGAGCCTTCAAGTGCTGGCCTGGCCCGGCCCTCCCCCAGCCCCTGGCATATGGTGTGACCGTGCCAGGTGTGGACATAGGTAAAAACAATGACTGCAGATGCTGGAAACCAGATTCTGGATTAGAGTGGTGCTGGAAAAGCACAGCAGTTCAACCAGCATCCGCTCCTCGGATGCTGCCTGAACTGCTGTGCTTTTCCAGCACCACTCTAATCCAGGTGTAGACATACACTGTCTCCCCTTTTGAAATTAGGGTGCCCCTTCCAGCCTCTGCATTACCTTGTTCCCATCCATGCTTTACCGTATTCCACACATCTTACAAATACTGTTGTCTCCTTTTCATTTCTATCCATCTTTCCCAAAGCCTGCAGCTCCCAATAGGCTCCTGAGTCTTCCTCCTATGACAGCAGTCCCCATGACACATCATCCACCTTTTGTCTTTGTTTCTGTGGACTGTCTGACGGACTGAGCATGGCCCCCATTGCCTTGAGAGCCCCGGAAAATGCACAGACCTGACCGATCCTCCCGATGTCACTGGCCCAAATACTCCTGCCTCAGTCTCATCACTACAGAGCCACGTGACAGATAGTGACCCACTCGCCTGGACTGCAGAGGCATGGTCCCCTGACTGACGTCACCCCAACCAGGCAGCTGTTCAATCACCTGGATTGGTATGGGAGGCCTTGACTGACAGTGACAGGTGCCTCCATGGGCTTCAGTGAGGTCTGCTCCCCTGAGACTATGAGACAGGGCTGCCTGCTTGCTGCACATGCAGTGTGTTTGTTATGGAGTGAATGTGAGATTAATGAGACAAGCTGCAGCATAGCAAGATGGGCGCCTGCCAGATGGAGGACAAGCTGCCTGGTTGTGTGCATGCACAAATTGGCACGGTAAGGCTTGGGAGGCTGTGAGCATGCAGATAGGTGTTCAGTGAGTGTGCACTGAGAGAGTAAGCAAGCAGCCCTGGGATGCAACCGGTGAGGTAGGTGCCTGCCGCTGCTCCCATAGTGCTCTTGCAGCAGCTTTTCAATACTGATTACTGTGAAGGAGCTCTGTGCTTCCACAGTGTCCGATGAATGAATTGGAGATGTTCCAGGTTGGTTGAGAGGGACTGGCAAATTTCTGTTGATGAGGGATGTGCGTGGCTGACGCCTGTGCATTGTGTCCTGAGATTCTGCTCGACTCTGAGCAACATTGTGGCTCCTTAAAAACAGCAATAAGCTGAAGTTGCCAGGTCCTGTCATGTTGAGAATTCTCAATGCCCAGCTTATTAGTTTTTTTTATTTATTCATTCATGCGATGAGGGCGTGGCTGGCTGTGCCAGCATTTATTGCTCATCCCTAATTGCCCAGAGGGCAGTTAAGAATCAACCACATTGCTGTAGTTTTGGAGTGACATATAGGCCACACTGGTAAGGATGGCAGTTTAATTGAAGAAGGGTCATTAGTGAACCAGATGGGTTTTGCCAACAATCAACAATTGCTTCACGGTCACCATTAGACTCTTAATTCCAGATTTTTGTTGAATTCAAATTCCACCATCTGACATGACAGGATTTAAACCTGAAACATTACCTGGCTCTCTGGATTAACAGTCCAGCGATAATACACACCTTCCCCAATTATCCAGTTTGGTAAGATAGGAGACTGAGTATTAGTGAGCAACATTTCACTTAACAAGTAACAATCCCTCTTAATTGACAGCTGGCTGCTTGGCTCAACAAATGCATAAAAGATGCAGTAAAGTGCACAAGACATCAAGACAATCAACCTCTCGTCTGATTCTGACACAAATCCCACCAATGGCTGATGTCCCTGTGTGATTCTGCCCTATGACTTTTCAACTCTCTGCCTCAGAAGGCAGTGGAGGCAGGCTCCTTAAATATTTTTACAGTGGAGTTAGATGGACCCTCATTAGGCAGAGGAATGGATAGTTATTGGAGGAGTAGATGGAAATGCGGAATTTGAAATGAATCGATCAGCTCTGATCCTATTGAAAAGTGACTTGATGGGCCTCTTGAAGACAAGACATGAAGGAGGCTTCCTCTGTGTGGGGGAGTCCTGAACCTGAGGAAGGACATTCTGGCTATGGAGGGAGTGCTACAATGGCGAGGGTGAAGAGGAGGGGCAGTACGCCCAAAGAACCCTGGCTGTCTCAGAATATTACAAACTCTACTGTAGGTTTTGAAAAGGCACAAATAATGCAAATCAATGGAGGCGCTAGTGGAGTATAGGAAGAACAAGGGCATTTTAAGAAAGCAATGGGACAGCAACGACACTGCAGGGACTCTATGGTTCAAAGAGGGGCCTGTTGCCTCTCCGAATCTATGGCAATCCTTAATATTTAGCTCTTTGACCGAGATTATGACCAAGATAGATTCAAGGGTAATGGGAAAATGCAGGAGAGTGTACATAAGGAATGTGGGTTCAGCCCAGATCCAAGTGAATAGCACAGCAAGCTTGAGTGGCCAAAAGGCACACTCCTGTCCCTGTTTCTTATGGTCTTATGACCCATGGTCTTATGTGAAACAAACAGAAGTAGAAACTGACAGGAAAAACTCAGTATTTGTGAAGAGCGAAACAGTTAACGTTTCAAGTCAGTTCCAAGATGGCGGCACTGGCAAAGTAGAAAGCATTTTGGCTCCTGACTCCATCTGGTCCAGGTTGGCCACATCTTTCTTTCTCTTTCTCTTTTGGAATTTGAAACGCAAACAGATCAGCCCTGTTCCCATTGAAAAGTGACTTGGTAGGCTTCTTGACTGAGGCTTCCTCTGTGTGGAGGAATGTCCAATCTGAGGAAGGGTGTTCTGGCAACAATTGTTTGCAACAGGCCCAAAGAGCCCTGGCTGTCTTGGAATATTCAGAATTCTAGTGCATAGATTAAAAAGGCACAAAGAATACACATCAATGGAGGCACTAATCATAGAATCCCTACAATGACAAAGCAGGCCATTCAGCCTGTTAAGTTCACAACATCCCTCTGAAGAGCATCCCCCAGACCCACTACCTACCTGTAACCCTGCATTTCCTGTGCATAATCTATCTAGCCTGCACATCCCTGGAGACCACAGGCAATTTAGTATGGCCAATCTCCGTAACCTGTACAACTCTGGACCGTGGGAGGAAACCAGAGCCGACAGTGCCACATAAAACCACAGTCGTGGAGTATTCATTGTAGTTTAGAAGAATGAGAGGCAATCTCTTAGAAACCTATAGAATTCTAACAGGATAAATGTAGGAAGGGTGTTCTTGATGACCAGGGAGTCCAGAGCCAAGTTACAATCTAGGGATACGAGCTAGGCCTTTTATGACTGAGATGAGGATACATTTCTTCACTGACAGAGTGGTAAAGCTGTGGAATTCACTGCCACAATAAGTGGTTGAGGGCAAAACATTGAATGTTCTCAAGAAGGACTTGGACATAATTCGAAGTGTACAAGGAGAAAGTGGACCAGGGTACTGAGTTGAATGATCAGCTTTGATCATATTGAATGGCAGGGCAAGTGTAAAGGGCAAAATGGCCTACTGTTGCTGGTGTTTTCTATGTGTCTGTGTTTCTAAGCGAAGGTCAGTTACTAGGAATCCCGCAGCAAATAATTCACTTCCCAACTCCCCAGAATCTGCCCACTGTCTACAAGTGTGATGCAATACTCCCACCTGCCTGGATGGGTGCAGCTCCAAAAACAGTCAAGAGGCTTGACACCATCCAGGACAAAGTAGCCCACGTGACTGGCACCACATCCATAAACATTCACTCCCTCCACTACCAAGTCTTAGTAGCCGTACTGTGTACTAACTACAAGATGCCGTCAGAAATGCACCAAGATCTGTCAGACAGCATCTTTCAAACTCACAATGACTTCTTTCTAAAAGGATAAGGACAGCATTAAACATCACCTGCAAGTTCCCCTCCAAGCCACTCACCATCCTGACTTGGAAATATATTACTGTTCCTTCAGTGTCACTGGATCAAATTCCTGGAATTCCCTCCGTAACAGCACTGTGGGTTGAACCTACAGAATATGGACTTCAGCAGTTTCAAGAAGGAAGCTCACCTTCACCTTCTCAAAGGCAACTTGGGGGTGGGCAATAAATGCGAGTCCAAATAACAACACCCACATCCCATGAACAAACAAAAAAAAAATTGCAGGGAATGCTGAACATATGGTAGGAATAATGACAACTTTACTGATCATTGTAAAAATCCATCTGGTTTACTCATGTCCTTAAAGGAAGGAAACCTGCCAGTCTGGGTTACATGTGACTCCAGTCCCACAGCAATGCATTTGATTCTTAACTGTCCCTGAAATGGCTTCACAAGCCACTGCATGTAAGTGCAACAAATGCTGGCCTGACCAGTGACACCCATATCCCATGATACAAAGCAGGACCTGTTCTTAGAAATATCTCTTAAATACACAAAAAGCTGAGGATGGGAAGTACCAGTTCAGCATGACTTGCGGTGGGAACATCAGGTTCACATTGTTTGATTTCATCTCTTATTGAAGATAAGGAGTTGCTCAGGAAGGTGGACTGATTCAGATTATTTTGTGTTCAAGTGTAACCCTATTCTCCAACAGGTCCTGACAGGAAAACTCTGCGTCATAAAAATGTACTCAGTTGCAAGCAAAGCAACCAATAGCAAAGGTTTCTATGAAGAACCTCACAGCTAGATGTGGCTCAGGTCATGTCCCCTCTTCCTCAGTACATTGTGAATAAGCATTGTCTTCAACTGAGACACAGACACTCCAGGGAAAACAGTCCCAGTCTATTCAGCCTCTCCCTATAGCTCAAACCCTCCAACCCTGACAACATCCTTGTAAATCTTTCAAGTTTCACAACATCCTTCCTATAGGAGGGAGACCAGAACTGCACACAATATTTCAAAAGTGGCCTAACCAATGTCCTGTACAGCTACAACATTATAAAATCATGAGAGGCATATATAGCCAAGGTCATTTCCCCAAAGTAGCGGGTGGGGGCAAAACTAGAGAACATAGGTTTAAAGTGAGAGGGGAAAGATTTAAAAGGAACCTATGGGCAACTTTTTCACACAGAGGGTGGTACGTGTATGGAATGAGCTGCATGTCCTGTACAGCTGCAACATTATAAAATCATGAGAGGCATATATAGCCAAGGTCATTTCCCCAAAGTAGGGGATGGGGGCAAAACTAGAGAACATAGGTTTAAAGTGAGAGGGGAAAGATTTAAAAGGAACCTATGGGCAACTTTTTCACACAGAGGGTGGTACGTGTATGGAATGAGCTGCCAGAGGAAGTCGTGGAAACTGGTACAATTACAACATTTAAAAGGCCTCTGGATATGAATAGGAAGGGTTTAGAGGGATGCAGGTCATTCTGCCATAACGCAACCCAGTTGTGTTCCTCTGCAACCCATTTGGCACAGTGATAGTGCCACATAACACGATGGAGGGTATTTTTATGTGAAGGCAAGACTTTGACTTCACAAGGACTGTGCAGTAGTCCCTCTTAAGTCAAGTATATTTTTCCCTCTTGTTGGTTCCCTCACCATCTGCTGAGCAGATCCTGAATAGCTCAATCAGTAATGCTGCTGCTGAGACACTCTTGGAGATTGAAATAACTCCACAGCAGCTGGTATCCCATCGCCAAGTCACCTTAGAATCACAGAAGCCCTACGGTGTGGAAATAAATCCTTTGACCCAACAAGTCCACACCCACCCTCCGAAGAGAAACCCACCCAGACCCATTCTCCTACCCTTTTACTCGACATTTACCCATGACTAATGCACCTAACCTACACATCCCTGAACACTGTGGGCAATTTAACTTGACCAATTCACCCAAACCGCGCATCTTTGGATTATGGGAGGAGACCAGAGCACCGAGAGGAAACCCACACAGACATGGGGAGAATGTGCAAACTCCACACGGACAGTCGCCTGAGGCTGGAATCGAACCCGGGTCCCTGACACTGAGAGGTAGCAGTGCCACCATGCCGGCCCAAATCACCCTTTATTTACACAAACATCATACTTGACACTGGTCCAGCTCCCTCAGAGCCAGCTCTCCCAGTGAACATAACCTCTGACGCTCCTGTTTATATATTTTTTTGCTGTGCTCCTCAACTGAGGAGATTCCAATCTCATGGGTGTACAAAGAACAAAGAAAACTTACAACCCAGGAACAGGCCCTTTAGCTCTCCAAGCCTGAGCTGATCCAAATCCACTGACTAAACCTGTCACCTAATTCCTAAGCATCTATATCCCTCTGCTCCCCACCTACTCATGCATCTGTCCAGATGCACCTTAAATGAATCTACCATGCCTGCCTCTACCACCTCTGCTGGCAACGCGTTCCAGGCACCTACCACCCTCTGTGTAAGTTCTTGCCACGTGTATCCCCCTTAAACGTTTCACCTCTCATCTTGAAAGTATGACCTCTCATTATTGAATCCTTCACTCTGGGAAAAAACCTATCTCTGTCTACTCTGTCTATACCCTTCATGATTTTGTAGACCTCAATCAGGTCCCCCCTCAATCTCCTTTTTTCTAATGAAAACAATCCTAACCTACTCAACCTCTCTTCATAGCTAGTACCTTCCATACCAGGCAACATCCTCGTAAATCTTCTCTGCACCCTCTCTAAAGCACACAATATTTTGGTAATGTGGTGACCAGAACTGTACACAGTTTTCTAAATGTAGCCAAAACAATGTTGTGTACAATTTTAACATGACTTGCCAGCTCTTATACTCAACACCCCGTCCAATGAAGGCAAGCATACTATATGCCTTCTTGACCACTCTATCCACCTGTGCAGCAACCTTCAGGGTACAATGACCTGAACGCCCAGATCTCTCTGCTCATCAACTTTTCCCAAGGCTCTTCAGTTTACTGTATAATTTGCTCTAGAATTAAACTTCCCAAAATGCATCACCTCACATTTGACTGGATTGAACTCCATCTGCCACCCCTCTGCCCAGCTCTCCAGTCTATCTATATCATCCTGAATTCTTTGGCAGCCCCCCCCATGCTTTCTGCTACTCCACCAATCTTCATGTCATCTGCAAACTTACTGATCATACCAACAGTGCCCTCTTCCAGATCATTTATGTATAATACAAACAACAGCACTGACCCCTGTGGAACACCACTGGTCACATTTCTCCACTTTGAGAAATTCCCTTCAACTACTACTCTCTGACTACTGTTGTTCAATCAGTTCTTTATCCACCTAGCTAGAACACCCTGCAGACCATGTGACTTCACTTGCTCCATTAGTTTACCATGGGGAACCTTATCAAACACCTTACTAAAGTCCATGTATATGACATCTACAGCCCTTCCTTCATCTATCAACTTGGTCACTTCCTCAAAGAACTCATTAAGTTGGAAAGGCATGATCTCCCCCCGCACAAAACCATGTTGCCTATCACTGATAAGCCCATTTTTTTCCAAATATAAATAGATGTTATCCCTCAGTACCTTCTCCAGCAACTTTCCTATCACTGATGTCAGGCTCACTGGTCTGTAGTTACCTGGAATATCCCTACTACCCTTCTTGTACAGGGGGATAACATGAGCAACCCTCCAGTCCTCCGGCACCTCACCTGTATTTAAGGATGCCACAAAGATATATCTGTCAGGGCTCCAGCTATTTCCTCTCTCGCCCCCCTCAGCAACCTGGGATAGATCCCATCCGGTCCTGGGGATTTGTCCACCTTAATAATCTCTAGCCTACCCCACACATCTTACCTACTTATGTCAACATGATCCAGACTAATCAAACTTCTATCTTTAATCTCAACATTCATCATGGTCCTCTCCTCAGTGAACACTGATGCAAAGTAATCATTCAGGATCTCACCCATTCTCTCAGGTTCAACACACAGCCTTCCTTCATTATCCTTTAGTGGACCAATCCTTTCTCTAGTTACCTGCTTGCTTCTTATATAAGAATAAAAGGCTTTGGGATTCTATTTCATGACCCCTTTATTCCTCGTTTAAGAGTGGTCCTACTGTTATCATATTCCTCCAGGGTCCATTCTGTTTTTAGCTGCCTAGACCTTATGTACGCTTCCCTTTTCCTCTTGGCTAGTTGTACGATTTCTCCTGTCATCCACGGTTCACAAATCTTGCCTTTCCTATCCCTTGCTTTCAACGTGACATGTCTGTCCTGCACTATCTTTAACCTATCTTTGAAAGCCTCCCACATCTCAAATATGGACTTCCCTTCAAATAGCTGTGTCCAATCCTCATTTCCCAGCTCCTGCCTAATTTTGATTTAATTGGCCTTGGCCCAGTTTAGTACTCTTCCCTTAGTACCACTCTCATCTTTATCTACGAGTATTCTAAAACTTACAGAATTGTGGTCACTGTTCCCAAAGAAATTCCCCACCGCAACTTCTACCACCTGGCCTGGCTCATTCCCCAACACCAGGCCCAAAATGGCCTCTTCCCTCGTCGGACTATTGACATACTGCTCTAGAAAACTCTCCTGGATGCTTCTTACAAATTCTGCCTCATCCAGACCTCTGACACTAAGTATATCCCAATCAATGTTGGGAAAATTACAATCTTCCACCACCACCACCCTGTTGCCTCTTTATCTTTTCATAATCTTTTTACCTATTTCTACTTCTACCTCATGCTCACTGTTGGGAGGCCTGTAATACAGCCCCAACAATGTAACTGCACCCTTATTTCTCAGCTCCACCCATAATGCCTCACTACGCAAGCCATCCATAGTGTCCTCCTTTCACACAGCCGTGATATCATCCCTGACCAGCAATGCAACTCCTCCACCCACTTTTACTTCCCTCCCTGTCCTGTCTGAAGTGTACATATCCTGGAACATTTAGTTGCCAATCATGCCCTTCCTTCAACCAACTCTCTTTGATTGCAATAACATCATTCTCCCAGGCACCAATCCAAGCCTTACACACTATATGCACTTCAGGCCATCAGTTCTTTTCGCATTCATCTGCTCTCTGCCTACTCTTGATCAGATTACTTACAGTGTGGAAACAGGCCCTTCAGCCCAACTAGTCCACACTGACCCGCCGAAGAGCAACCCACCCAGACCCATTCCCCTACATTTTCCCCTTCATCAAACACTACAGGCAATTTAGCATGGCCAATTCACCTAACCTGAACATTTTTGGACTGTGTGAGGAAACTGGAGCACCCGGAGGAAATCCACGCAGCCTTGGGGAGAATATGCAAACTCCACACAGACAGTTGCCTGAGGCGGGAATTGAACCCAGGTCTCTGGCGCTGTGAGGCAGCAGTGCGTGCCACTGTGCCACTGTGCCGTCCCCTTGTTAATGCTAACTTCATGATTCTTATAGTCTCCAGTTTCCACCACGCTGTATACTTGTATTCTCTTCTGGCTCCCAGCCCTCTGCCACATTAGTTTAAAATCTCCCCAGCAGCAGTAGCAAAAGCTCCCCAAAGGATGTTAGTTCCAGTCTGGTTCAGGTGTAGATTGTCCAATTTCTAATAGTCCCACCTTCCCCGGAACCAGTCCCAATGTCCAACAAATCTGAGCCCCTCCCTCCTACAGCACCACTCTAGCCATGTGTTCATCCTGCCTATCCTTTCATTTCTACGTTGGCTAGCAGATAGATATTATATTTTTTATTTCTGAGGAGACTCTAAATCTCCTGGTTATATATACTTATTAAAATCCGCACACCATCGTCAAACAGTGGTCATGCTTATTTTCTGTCAGCACCCATGTCATGTGCAGGCAGGTGTAAGGCACAGCAAAGAGACAATGAGTGCAGAAAACCTTATTCATATTCCACCACCAGGAAGGAAAAAACACCTGAGTGGCCAGACTCTCCTTTTTTTCCTTCTTTTTCTTTTTAAAAAATTTCTATTTTCTCCCAACATTACTGCCTCACAGCAATATTGCTTGTTTTTCCCCAGCACGTGTGTGCAGGTGTTGGACACAGTGAAAAACAAGTGGGTAAATCTCTATTTATGTTGGACACAGTGAAAAACAAGTGGGTAAATCTCTATTTATGTTGGACACAGTGAAAAACAAGTGTGTAAATCTCTATTTATATTCCACCAGAGTGGCCAGTGAAAAGCAGTGCCCTTCTCGACAAAGGGCAATGCTGCACGATCAAAAAAGTGAAGGGAGGGCAGGGGTTAAATCAAAATCAAATTGGAGGGAGAAATTAAACACTCCAGTGCCCACCTCTCCCTGAATAGCTCAAGGGTGTTGGTGGACACCACGTACTCCTTCTCCAGAGACACCTGGGCTTGAACGTAACCACGGAAGAGGGGCAGGCAGTCGGCCCTAACGACTCCCTCCACGGCCCGCTGCCTGGACCTGGAGCAGACCCACGAGGTGATCCGCTGACCTACCATTCCTGTTTGTTTTTTTTTTCCTTTTTTTGGTGGTAACCACCTGCGCACAGCTTCAAATTAACAGAAATAAACAGAAAGAAAACCCGGAGAAAAAAAATCACAATAACTAATAAAGAAAAACAATAAATCAGAACAAAGTCCAACTGAAACAAGGGGGAGAGACAAAAAAGAAACCTCTCCTTCTCAGTAGGAAGCACCAACAGCAGTAATGAATATATTGCCTGTGTGGTCCAGGCAGTTGAGAGGTCAGTCCTCTCCCTAACGCACAAAGTGGAGAGTCCCTCACTCATTGATTCAGCTCCCTCAGAGCCAGCTTTCAGAGTGAACAGGTTGTCTGGCACTCCTGTTTTTCTTCCTTTGCTTCTCTTGATCATTTTCTTTTGTTTCTCCCTCACACGACCCCCTAACAGCGATATTCCTTATTTTTCCCCAGCACCCATGTCGTGTGTGTGCAGGTGTCGGACACAGAGAAGAACAACAAGTGTGTAAATTTTTATTTATATTCCACCACCAGGAAGAAAGGGAACACCCGAGTGGCCAGTGACGAGCAACGCCCTTCTCATCAAAGGGCAGTGCTGTGTGATCAAACAGTGAAGGGGAGGGCAGGGATTAAATCAAAATAGAGTTGGAGGGGGAAATAATACACTCCACTCCCTGCGGCGCCCACCTCTCCCTGAACAACTCCAGGGTGTTGGTGGACACCGCGTGCTCCTTCTCCAGAGACACCCGGACCCTAATGTAACCGCGGAAGAGGGGCAGGCAGTCGGCCCTAACGACCCCCTCCACGGCCCGCTGCCTGGACCTGTTTATGGCCAGTTTGGCCAGGCCCAGGAGCAGACCCACGAGGAGGTCCTCAGACCTGCCCTCCTTCCTCCGTACCGGGTGCCCAAAGATCAGGAGCGTGGGACTGAAGCAGGGCCAAGGCCCCCGGAAAAACAGTCTGGGAGGGAGGAGCGAGGATAACACCCTCCTCCCCTCCACTGCTCGACGACCCAGCAGAGGTCCTCCGTCGTCGCCCGCACCACGGCCCTCGTGGTTATTGAGGTCCTCCCCAGGGGCTGGAGGAGTCGAGGCAGCAGGAGGCCCTGCTGTCGCCCCTGGGAGTTTGGGCGAGTCGGGCCGCGGTGCGGGACAGTCGAGGGGCACCGTTGGCTCGTCCCCCGGAGAAGGCAGTCGCCCTAACGATCCTCTCCACGGTCCGCTGCCTGGACCTGTTTATGGCCAGTTTGGCCAGGCCCAGGAACAGACCCACGAGGGGATCCTCTGACCTACCCATTCCTGTTTATTTTTTTTTCTCTTTTTTTTTGTAGGTTCGTCCCCCAGAGAGGGGCAGCACCGCCGGTGCACTGCAGGAGAGTCCCTCCCCTCCAAGGGCCGGTGCCTCTTCCGCAGAGAGACCGGGGGGGATTTATGGGCCTTCCCCTCCCCGCCCGCCTCGGTGGTCATGGGGTCCGGGGTCCCTCCCCCCAGCCTTTCCAGGAATACTAATGGCTGGGGGAAGACAGGGGGCGTGGCCAAGGTGGGGAGGGCCAGCCGTGTCACTTCCTGCCCCGCCCCGGGTTTATCAGGTGAGGGCGGGCGGAGCAGGGGTCCGGTTCCCTCTCCGGGGCGCAGAGACACGGTCGCTGCAGGAGGTGGGCCAGCGGTGGTTCCCCCCAGGTTAGTGCCAGGGCGTGGCTGGGTTGGGCAGGGCTCGGGCTCGGGCTCAGGGGCCCCCGGACCAGGTGTTAAAGCCAGAGGGCTTTATCCATCGGGGTGGGGAGTGGGTGTGGTGTCAGTGGGGTCAGGGTCAGGTACAGGTTTGAGGGTTTGAGGGTCAGGGTTCCCTCGCCGGGGCGAAGCTGGTACGGCCGCAGGGGCATTGTCATGCCGGGGCAGGGCAGGTCGTGGGATAGGTGTCGGGGAAGGGGATAGGGTGGTCTCCCCGTGGGCAGGCTTAACGCGCCGCGTCTTCTTCTGCGCCTTCTGGCCTGCCGGACGCTCACCCCCCTCCCTGCCAGAGGCCCCCCATTCCTGTTTATATCCGTCAGCCAGGGCTCCCTGATTGGACCAGCTTAACAGCCCCAATCAAGGAACTCATATTCTATGAGGTCCACCTGAGTGACTTTGTTGTAATCACTGCAGTGGTGGACATTGAAATTCCCTGTTCAGAATATACTTTGCACCTTTGCTATCCTCAGTGCTTTCTCCAAGTGCAGTGTATCAGCTGAGGGAGGGTAATCAGCAGGAGATTTCCTTGGCAATGGTTGACCTGAAGCCACGAGAATTCACAGGGTCCTGAGTCAATATTAAGGATTCCAGGGCAACTCCCCCCCTTGACTGCATATCACTGCCATTATCTCTGCTGGGTCTGTCCTGCCAATGACAAAATGTATGCAGGGCTGGTGATGGTGGTGATTAGGGCCCTGTTTGTATGACTATGTCAGGCTGTTATTTCACTAGTCTGTGAGACAGCTCTCCTAATGTTGGCACTAGCCCCCAGATGTTAGCAAGATGGATTTTGCAAGGTTGACAGGGCTATTTCTGTCATAGTTAGTATAGGTGCCTAGGTTGATGCTAGGTTGTCCACCCAGTTTCATTTCTAAGTCGAGACTTCATAGTGATTGATACAACTAATTGGCTTGCTCGGCCATTTCAGATGACTGTTGAGAGTCCACCACATTATTTTGAGTCTGGAATCACATGTCAGTGAGACCAGGTGAGGATAGCAGATTTCCTTTGCTGAAGGACATTAATAAGCCAGAAGGGATTTTCTGACAATCGACAATGGTTTAATGGTCATTGGTAGATTCTCAATTCCAGATTTTTCTTAAATGTGCAACCCCTGAGAATATGCCCTCAGGTTTTAGATTTTTCTACAATGGGAAACAACTTCCGGAGACTGCATGAATGGGTGTGAGTGCAGTGTCTCAAGCCCGCAGAGGTGAGTGAGTCTCAGTCAATGGTTTCAGAGCAACTGCTGAGTTTTGAGAAAATATGACATTCCAGGAAAAAGGCAGTTCATTGATTGGTGACTGTTTTAGCAATCTACCTTTCAGAACACAGAGTCGTAGAGCTTGGTCGATGCTGACAATGTTTCCAAGCTAAATTAGCTCCACCTGCCTGCATTTGGCCCATATCCTTCCAAACAATTCCTACTCATGTACTCATCCAAATGTCTTTTAAATGTTACAACTATACCTGCATCCACCACTTCCTCTGCCAATTCATCCCACACGAACCACTCTCTGTGTAAAAACGTTTCCCCTCATGTCCTTTTTGAGTCTTTCTCCTCTCATCTTAAAAATATGCCTTCAGTTTTGAACTCCCCCACCCAAGGGAAAAGAACCTAGTTATTTACCTTATCCACGCCTCTCCCAATTTTATAAACCTCAATAAGTGCTGAAAAAATCCCAGACTTTCCAGTCTATTATTATATCTCAGGTCCTTCGCCCCCGGCACCATACAGGTAAATCTTAACACTGGTACAAACAAATGAATTAGATTAAATTTCCTACAGTGTGGAAATAGGCCCTTCAGCCCAACAAGTCCACACTGACCCTCCAAAGAGTAACCCACCCAGACCCATTCCCTTTGAATGATGTACCTAACACGATGGATAATTTAGCGTGGCCAATTCACCTAATCTGCTCATCTTTGGGCTGTGGGAGGAAACCAGAGCACCCGGAGGAAACCCACGCAGACACGGGGAGAATGTGCAAACTCCACACAGACAGTCACCCAAGGCTGGAATCAAACCTGAAACCCTAGCAATGTGAGGCAGCAGTGCTAACCACTGAGCCACACCATGCCACCCCACAGAGCATGATAAGATCATTCAGCCTCTTGAGACTATGCCACCATTCTGTGGGATCATATCTCTGACTGTGGGCAGAAAACAACATTCTCAGTGACTTCCAATAACAGTCCCTGTCTGGAATATATTCGATGAGAAAGTGAGGACTGCAGATGCTGGAGATCAGAGCTGAAAATGTGTAGCTGGAAAAGCACAGCAGGTCAGGCAGCATCCAAGGAGCAGGAGAATCGACGTTTCAGGCATGAGCCCTTCTTCAGGAATGAGGAATGTGTGCCAAGCAGGCTCAGATAAAAGGTAGGGAGGAGGGACTTGGGGGAGGGGCGTTGGGAATGCAATAGGTGGAAGGAGGTTAAGGTGAGGG
>NC_057716.1:105133191-105164842 GCF_004010195.1 Chiloscyllium plagiosum
GATTTGAGCTATAGGGAGAGGCTGAACAGGTTGGGGCTGTTTTCCCTGGAGTGTCGGAGGCTTAGGGGTGACCTTATAGAGGTTTACAAAATTATGAGGGGCATGGATAGGGTAAATAGGCAAAGCCTTTTCCCTGGGGTTGGGGAGTCCAGAACTAGAGGGCATAGGTTTAGGGTGTGAGGGGAAAGATATAAGAGAGACCTACGGGGCAACTTTTTCACGCAGAGGGTGGTACGTGTATGGAATGAGCTGCCAGAGGATGTGGTGGAGGCTGGTACAATTGCAACATTTAAGAGACATTTGGATGGGTATATGAATAGGAAGGGTTTGGAGGGATATGGGCCGGGCGCTGGCAGGTGGAACTAGATTGGGTTGCGATATCTGGTCGGCATGGACAGGTTGGACCGAAGGGTCTGTTTCCATGCTGTACATCTCTATGACTCTATGACTCTATGTCAGGAACCAGTTGAATGAATCTTTTCTAAACTGCTCCTAATCCTAAGATGATAAGAAATAGGAACAGGAGTAGGCCATTCATCACCTATTCCGCCATTCAAACCAATCATTGCTAATCCAAACTTTCTCGCATCCACTTTGCTTCCCTTTCCACATCATCCTTGATTCCCCCACTGCGTAAGAATCTATCCATCTCAGCCTTAAATATACATAAGGACTCTGCACCACAGCTCTCTGTAGCAAAGAGTTCCAAAGACTCTCAACCGTCTGACAGAGAAATCTCTTCTCATCTCAGTCTCAAATTGGATTGGTGCCCCTTTGTTCTGAGGCTATGCCCTCTGTTTCTGGACTCTCCCATGAGGTGAAACATCCTCAGGGGATGGCATGGTCCCTCAGTGGTCAGCACTGCTGCCTCACAGCAGCCAGGACCTGGACTTGATTCCACCCTCAGGTGACTGTCTGTTTGGAGTTTGCACATTCTCCCTGTCTCGGCATGGTGTGCTCCGGTTTACTCCCACAGTCCAAAGAGGTGCAGGTTACGTGGATTGACAATGTTAAATTGCCCATAGTGTCCAGAGATATGCAGGCTAGGTGGATTAGCTCTTCGGAGGGTCAGCGTGGCCTCGATGGGTCGAATGGCCTGCTTCCATACGGTAGGGATTCTATGATCCTCACAGCCTTTACCCTGTGAAATCCCTGAAGAATCCTAAACATCTCAATGAGATCACATCTCAACCTTCTGAACACCAGTGAGTAGAGTCCCAACTGTTTAGCCTTTGCTCATAAGACTGTATCCTTTCTGAAATAGGGAGACTAAAATGGTACATTGTACCCTAGATGCACCCCCAGTCTTAGCAAAACATTCCTACATTAATATTCCATCTCCTTGGAATGAACAACATTCTATTCACTTTCCTAATCACTTGTGGCATCTGCAGACTAACCTTTTGTGATTTATGTCCCAGGACACTTAAATTTCACTGCACCACAGAGTTCTGCAATTTCTCTCCATTTAGATAATATGCTCTTTTTTCTTCTTCCTAGTGAAGTGGACAAGCTCACATACATCTATATTACACTCTCATCTGCTTTTCTTTTCTCATTCACTTAATCTATCTTGATCTCATTGCAGTCTCCTCTTCTATAATTACAATCTTAACGTGATCAGAAAGAATTACAGCTATATTTTCAGTTCCTTCGTCCACATCATTGACATGGTTAGCAAATAATTGAGACACCAGCACTGATTCCTGTGGCACTGCCAGCACTGATTCCCTGGACACTTTACGCCAGTTTCAGAATTTTCAGTTTGCAGGCTCCAGCCACCTATCTTTAGCATGGACATGCAATACCTTTACAAATCCATCCCCCACCTGGATGATCTCAGGTCTCTCAGATTTTTCCTGGAACAAAGGCTTGAACTGTCTCCACCCACCAGCAGTCTCTCCCACAGTTAACTGGTCTATACACCTTGTACCCTCCTCCTGTAAAGACTCTATTCCATTCTCCCAGTTCCTATGTCTCTGTCACATTTGTTCTGATGATGCCAACTTCCACAAGGGAGCCTTCAAAATGTTCACCTTCTTTGTCAACTAAGGATTCCCAGCACTATTGTTGACGCGACCCTGACCCATCTCCTGCACTTCAGCCTTCACCCCCTCTCTTCCTTCCTACAACAATGATAGGGTCCCCCTTGTCCTTACTTACCATCCCACCAGCATCCACATCCAGAGGATTATTAGCAGTCAATTCCGCCACCTCCAGTAAGATGTCACCACTAAACACATATTCCCCTCTCCTCTCTTGTTAGCCTTCTGAGGGAAGCATTCTCTTTGAGATACCATGGTTCACTCTTCTTTCACTCCCAACAACCCCCCACAGCCTCGTGACACCTTCCGCTGCAACTGGAGAAGATGTAACACCTGTCTGTTTACTTCCTCCCTCCTTGGAATCCAAGGACCCAAACACACACTCAGGTGAAGCACTTCCTACAATCTAGTCTACTGCATTCGCTGCTCATAATGTGGTCTCCTCTACATTGAGGAAATGAAATGTAGAGTGGGTGACTGCTTCACAGAACACTTGCATTCTGTTCACAAAGAAGACCCTGAACTTCCAGTTGCCTGCCATCTCAACACGCCACCCTGCTCCCTGGCCAACATCTCTGTCTCAGGTTTATACATTAAGGACAAACGGTTACCTAGGGAGAGAATAGGGCCCCTCAAAGATCAGCAAGGCAGCCTATGTGTGAAGCTGCAGGAGATGGGAGAGGTACTAAGCAGGTATTTTGCATCAGTGTTTACTGTGGAGAAAGACATGGAAGATATAGACCGTGGGGAAGTAGATGGTGACATCTTGAAAAATGTCCATGTTACAGAGGAGGAAGTGCTGGATGTCTTGAAATGCATAAAAGTGGATAAATACCCAGGACCTGACCAGGTGTACCCTAGAACACTGTGGGAAGCTAAGGAAGTGATTACGGGGCCCCTTGCTGAGATATTTGTTTCATTGATAGTCACAGGTGAGGTGCTGGAAGACTGGAGGTTGGCAAACGTGGTGCCACTGTTTAAGAAGGGTGGTTCAAAGCCAGGGAACCATAGACAGGTGAGCCTGACATCAGTAGTGGGCAAGTTGTTGGAGGAAATCCTGAGGGATGGGATTCACATGTATTTGGAAAGGCAAAGACTGATTAGGGATAGTCAACATGGCTGTATGCATGGGAAATCATGTCTCACAAACTTGATTGAGTTTTTTGAAAAAAATAACAAAGAGGATTGATGAGGGCAGAGTGGTAGGCGTGATTTATCTGGAGCTGAAAATGTGTTGCTGGAAAAGCGCATCCAAGGTCAGGCAGCATCCAAGGATCAGGAGAATCGATGTTTCGGGCATAAGCCCTTCTTGATGATTTATATGGACTTCAGTAAGGCGTTCGACAAGATTCCTCATGGTAGACTGGTTAGCAAGGTTAGATCTCACGGAATACAGAGAGGACGAGCCATTTGGATGCAGAACTGGCTCAAAGATAGAAGAGTGTTGGTGGTAGAGGGTCGCTTTTCAGACTGGAGGCCTGTGACCAGTGGGGTGCCAAAAGGTGCTGGGTCCACTGCATTTTGTCATTTGTATAAATGATTTGGATGTGAATATAAGAGGTATAATTAGTAACTTTGCAGATGACACCAAAATTAGAGGTGTGATGGACAGCAAAGAAGGTTACCTCAGATTACAACGGCATCTTGATCAGATGGGCCAATGGGCTGAGAAGTGGCAGACGAAGTTTATTTAGATAAATGCAAGGTGCTGCATTTTGGAAAAGCAAATCTTAGCAGGAATTATACACTAAATGGTAAGGCCCTGGGGAAAGTTGTGAACAAAGAGACCTTGGAGTCTAGGTTCATACTTCCCTGAAAGTAGAGTCACAGGTAGATAGGATAGTGAAGAAGGCATTTGGTATGCTTTCTATTATTGGTCAGAGTATTAAGTATAGTGGCACAGTGGTTCAGTGGCTAGCACTGCTGCCTCACAGTGCTAGGGACATGGGTTTGATTCCAGCCTCAATCGACTGTGTGGAGTTTGCATATTCTCCCTGTGTCTGTGTGCGTTCCTTCCGGGTGCTCCAGTTTCCTCTCACAGTGTTCAGGGTGTGGGGTTAGGTGCATTAATCAGGGGTAAATGTGGAATAATGGGTTTGGGTGGGGTGCTCTTCAGAGGGTTGGTGTGCACTTGTGGGGCAAAAGGGCTGTTTGCACACTGTAGGGATTCCAAGATTCTAAAGAATTGGAAGGTCATGCTGCGGCTGCAGAGGACATTGGTTAGGCCACTGTTGGAATATTGCGTGCAATTCTGGTCTCCATCCTATCGGAAGGATGTTGTGAAACTTGAAATGGTTCAGAAAAGATTTATAAGGATGTTGCCAGGTTTGGAGGATTTGAGCTATAGGGAGAGGCTGAATAGGCTGGAGCTGCTTTCCCTGGAGCGTCGGAGGCTGAGGGGTGACCTTATAGAGGTTTACAAAATCATGAGAGGCATGGAGAGGGTATATAGACATTGTCTTTTCCCTGGGGTGGGGGAGGTCATAGGTTTAGGGTGAGAGGGGAAAGATATAAAAGGCACATAAGGGGCAACTTTTTCATGCAGAGAGTGGTACATGTATGGAATGAGCTGCCAGAGGAAGTGGTGGAGGCTGGTACAGTTACAGCATTTAACAGGCATCTGGGTGGGTATATGAATAGGAAGGGTTTAGAGGGTTATGGACCAAGTGCTGGGAAATGGGACTAGATTTGGTTGGGATATTTGGTTGGAATGGACATTTTGGACTGAAGGGTCTGTTTCTGTGCTGTACATCTCTATGACTCTGTTATTGCAATGCTCCAGTGAAGCTCAGCGCAGGCTGAAAGAAAACCATTTGATTTTTCGCCTCCGAACCCTGCAGTCTTCCAGACACAATATGAAATTCAATAAGTTTAGGGTTTGAGCTCTCCCATGTCCTTACCCCAACCCCCACAATCAGGCCTTGTTATCACATAGAATCCTAGAAGCACTACAGTGTGAAAACAGGCCATTCAGCCCAACAAGTCCACACCGATCCTCTGAAGAATACCCCAGCCAGACCCATTCCCCTACCCTATTGCTCTACATTTTCCATGACTAATTCACCAACACATGCGTAAGTTGCTATTACACACCACCTATTGTTAGTCACTAACTATCCCCATTAACAGCTTTTCACCCTGCTAGCCAGATTGTTATCCAATCCTTTGGATGTCTAACTGCTCTTCTCTCTCTTTGGGCTCTATCCCCACCTGTCGTTTAGTCCTTACCTCTACCCCCCACCTTCTGCATATAAACCAACATAAAGCGCGCTGCTTGTCACTGGCCACTCGGGTATTTTTTCTTCCTGGTGGTGGAAAATAAATAAAGGTTTCTGCACTTGCTGTTACTTCACTGTGCCCAACACCTACATGAAAAAAAGAAGAAAAAAATATAAACCAACATTGTCCGAGCTACCATCAGTTCTAGGAAAGGTCACTCGATCCGAAATATTTTCACTGATTTCTCTCTGTAGATGCTGCCATGCCTGCTGAGCTTTTCCAGCAATTTCTATTTTTGTCTCTGCTTCCCTTTTATACAGGTTCATTCATAAATTGGATCTCCCTTTCACAAAACCACATTGACTCTACATCAGAAGTTTCCAAGTGTGTGACTGTATCCTTGTTAATTAAAGTATCCAACATTTTCCCAATCATAGATACTCATTTCAATGTACTGTGGTTTTATGCTTTTGATCTGCCTTATTTATTGAATAGAGCATTGATATTCACTATTCTTAAATCAGTGAACTGGGAAATTGGGTTAAATGATGACTGTATAGTAGCAGATATTTAAGAGCGATTTAATGATGTTTAACCAGTAAGAATGAAAGGCTTCAGAAAATTGGTTGCATTCTGTAGGGAGGTGGTGGGGTTTAGTAGTAAAGTCAATGTTAATCCAGAGGCATAGATCAAAATCCTAATGGTTTGGGTTCAAATCCAACATGATACCTACTAAATTAAATGATGAATGGTAGGATTCTGGAAAGCACCAAGGATCAGAGGCACCTTGGTGTGCATCTGGTCCTGAAAGGTGGTGAGACAGGTGGATAATGTGGTTAAGAAGGCATATGAGTTGGGGACCAGATGTAGTGTGTCAAAGTTTACAGATAACACTAAGATGAGTGGCAGTGCAAAGTGTGTAGAGGACTGTGAAACCTTGCAGAGAAACATAAATACTTTAACAAGTGGGCAAAGGTTTGGCAGATGGAGTACAATGTTAATAAATGTGAAGCCATCCATTCTGGCAGGAGGAACAGTAAAAGGGATTATCACCTGAATGGTAAAAAATTGCAGCATGCTGCTATGCAGAGGGACCTGGGTGTCTTTGTGCATGAATCATAAAGGGTTGGTCTGCAGGTACAACAAGTAATTAGGAAGGCAAATGGAATTTTGTCCTTCATTGCTAAAGGGATTGAGTTTAAAAGCAGGGAGGTTATGTTGCAGCTGGACAGGGTGCTGGTGAGGCCACACCTGGAAGACTGTGTGCAGTTTTGGTCTCCTTACTTGAGAAAGGATGGACTGGCACTGGAGGGGGTGCAGAGGAGGTTCACTGGGTTGATTCCGGAGTTGATGGGGTTGGCTTATGAGGAGAGACTCATTAGACTGGGATTATATTCATTGGAATTCAGAAGATTGAAGGGGAATCTTATTGAAACATATAACATTATGAAGGGAATAGATAAGATAGAAGTAGAGACGATGCATCCACTGGCGGGTGAGACTAGGACAGAAGGGCATAGCCTCAAAATTACAGGGAGCAGATTTAGGACTGAGTTGAGAAAGAACTTCTTCACCCAGAGGGTTGTAAATCTATGGAATTCCTTGCTGAGTGAAGTAATTGACACTACTTCAGTAAAGGTTTTTAAAGTTATGATAGATTTTTTTTTGAATAATAAAGGAATTAGGAGATATGGTGAGAGTGCGGGTAAGTGGAGCTGAGTCCACGAAAAGATCAGCCATGATCTTATTGAATGGCAGAGCAGGCTCGAAGGCCAGATGGCCGGATGGTTTCTAGTTCTTATGTTCTTATGAGATACTTGCATTTACTAGCTGAGGCATAAAGTTTAACAGCAGGTTGGTTATGCTGGAACTGAATAAAAGTTGGTTAAGTCACAGCAAGACTATTGTATGAAGTTCTGGAATCCCCATGACAGGAGAGTTATGATTACACTGGAGAGGGTAAAGTGAGATTTACCAAGGGGGATGTTGCCTGGGCTGGAGAATTTCAGTTATGAAGAGACATTAGACTGACTGGGGTTATTTCCTTGAAGCAGAGAAGGTTAGGGGTACATGGTTATGAGAGTCATAGATAGGCTAGAAGGAATAAACATTTCCTCTTGGATGGATAAATGACCAAGTGGCAAAACTGTAAGGGTAAGGGGCAGGAGGTTTAGAGGAGATGTGAGGGAAAACTTAATCACCCAGAGGGTGGCAGAAATCTAGAACCCACTGCCCGTCAGGGTGATAAAGGCAGAAACCCTCATAACATTTATGAAGTGATCAGATGTGCACTTGTGAGGCCAAGGCGTACAAGGGTGTGGACAGACTTGGTGAGCTGAAGGTCCTTTTTCTATGTTGTAGATGTTGATGAATCTGTAAATGCCATGATGACTCTAACCCCTGCCCATCACTTTCCCATCTCTTACCCAGGTACACCCTTCCTTTCGCCTCCTCAATTCATAATTAACTCTGGGAGATTGATTATGCCCTTTAAATGAAGACAGATAGAAATTAACTGTTCAATTCATTTGCTCTTTATTTGCCATTACTAATTATCCAACTGTCACTCTGAAGGACCAATGTCACATAACTTACGTCTTTTCCTTTGTGAAGTTGCTGTAAAATGTTCTCATATTTCCAGTAAACTTTCTCTACATAATTTCTCCCCCTTTATTAATTGTCTTTAATTCTTTGCTGACTTTGATAATTCAATTTAATAACTACAAATTGAGGGGTGATAAGTTTAAGACAGATGTCAGAGGCAGGTTCTTTATGCAGAGAGTGGTAAGGGCGTGGAATGCCCTACCTGCCAATGTAGTTAACTCAGCCACATTAGGGAGATTTAATCAATCCTTAGATAAGCACATGGATGATGATAGGATAGTGTAGGGGGACGAGCTGAGAATAGTTCACAAGTCGGCGCAACATCGAGAGCTGAAGGGCTTGTTCTGCGCTATATTGTTCTATGTTCTATGTTCTATGTTCTATAGTATTCTGTCTAAACTTCTGACCTGCTGCTCATCTTCTATTTTGATACTATCGTTAACTTTCTTAGGTGGCTACAGATGGTAAATCATTCACTTAAGTCTTTCATTCTCACGGTACTGTG
Source organism: Chiloscyllium plagiosum (assembly GCF_004010195.1). Lineage (NCBI taxonomy): Eukaryota > Metazoa > Chordata > Chondrichthyes > Orectolobiformes > Hemiscylliidae > Chiloscyllium > Chiloscyllium plagiosum. The sequence continues at coordinate 105,141,565 of NC_057716.1, forward strand.
ACTGATTGTCCAAACATAGAGTCATAGAGATGTACAGCACAGAAACAGATCCTTCGGTCCAACCCGTCCATGCCGACCAGATATCCCAACCTAATCTAGTCCCACCTGCCAGCACCCGGCCCATATCCCTCCAAACCCTTCCTATTCATATACCCATTCAAATGCCTCTTAAATGTTGCAATTGTACCAGCCTCCACCACTTCCTCTAGCAGCTCATTCCATACACGTACCACCCTCTGCGTGAAAAAGTTGCCCCGTAGGTCTCTTTTATATCTTTCCCCTCTCACCCTAAACCTATGCCCTTTAGTTCTGGACTCCCCGACCCCAGGGAAAAGACTTTGCCTATTTACCCTATCCATGCCCCTCATAATTTTGTAAGTCTCTATGAGGTCACCCCTCAGCCTCTGATGCCCCAGAGAAAACAGCCCCAGCCTGTTCAGCCTCTCCCTATAGCTCAAATCCTCCAGCCCTGGCAACATCCTTGCCCTTAAATATCAGCTACTGTACTTCTACTTACCCAACATTTCCCAGCCTGTCAGCGGTGGTAGGTAAGTTATTGGAAGTGATTCTGAACAATAGGATTTACAGGTATTTGGTGAGACAAGGAATGATTAGGAGTAGTCAGCCTGGTTTGGTGCAAGGGAAATTATGTCTCACAAACTTGATTGAATGTTTTGAGAAATTTACACATTGTTTACTTGGATTTTAGTAAAGTCTTTGATAAGGTTCCACATTGTAGACTAATTATTAAAGTTAGATTTTACGGGATTTATGCCAATTGGACACAAAATTAGCATTATAGTAGGAGACAGTATAGCAGTATAGTAGTAGTAGCATTATAGTTTTGAGTGTGGTAGTGGAGGGTTGTTTTTCAGACTAGAGGCCTGTGACCAGTGGAGTGCCACAGAGATCGGTGCTGGGTCCACTTTTGTTTGTCATTTATATAAATTATTTGGATCAGAATTTAGGAGGCAGGGTTAGTAAGTTTACAGATGACACCAATATTGGTGGTCAAGCGGAGAATAAAGAAGGTTATCTAAGATTACAAAGAGACCTTGGTCAATGGGCTGAGGAGTGACAGATGGAGTTTAATCTGGAAAAGTGGGAGGTATTGGATTTTGGTAAAACAAACAAGGCTAGCATTCATACAATTAATGGTGGGGCCCTGGTAGTGTTATAGAACAGACAGACTTTGGGGTTCAGGTACATATTTCATTGAAATTTGTATCACAGGTAGATGGTGTGGTTCAGACGACGTTCAGCATGCTTGACTTCAGTGCTCAAACCTTTGAGTATCGGAGTTGGGACTTCATATTGAGGCTTTATAGGACATTGGTAAGGCCGGTTCTGGTGTACTGTGTACAATCCTGGTTGCCCTATTATAAGAAGGACATTATTAAACTGAAGAGGATTTAGAAAAGATTTACCAGCGTGTTGCCAGGAATGGAGGGTTTAAACTATAATTACAGTCTAGATTGGCTGTGAATTTTTTTTTAGATTACTTACAGTGTGGAAACAGGCCCTTCGGCCCAACAAGTCCACACCGACCCCCCGAAGTGCAACCCATCCAGACCCATTCCCCTACATTTACCCCTTCACCTAACACTACGGGCAATTTAACATGGCCAATTCACCTAACCTATACATTTTTGGACTGTGGGAGGAAACCCACACAGACAAGGGAAGAATGTGCAAACTCCGCACAGTCAGTCGCCTGAGGCAGGAATTGAACCTGGGTCTCTGGTACTATGAGGCAGCAGTGCTAACCACTGTGCCACCGTGCCGCCCACTTTTGTAACTGGATCGTAGGAGGTTGACGGGGTGGCCTGTTGGAGGTTTATAACGTTTTGAGGAACATAGATAAGAAGATTAGCAAAGGTCTTTTCCTGAAGGTGGGGGAGTTTAAAACTAGGGGGCATATTTTTAAGGTCAGAGGAGAAAGGGTGAAAAAGGACACAAGGAGCAATGTTTTTATACAGAGAATGGTTAACATGTGGAATGAACTGCCAGAGGAAGTGGTGGATACAGGTACATATTCCAAAAGACATTTGGATAAGAACATGAAGTAGAAACATTTGGAGGTATTTGGGCTGATTGAGAATGAGCCATCAGTCCTCAGTAAAGGTTTCACTTTCATCCCACTATACTCCCAGGTCAATGAATTCCATATGTGCTGTGACATTGAACTTTTCTTCTGCCACCTCCACCTCTGTGCTTACTTTTACCATCGTGATTCCCATCCACCCTCCGAGGAGCCCTTCTCCTGCCTCCAACATACTCCATCCTCTTGGACACCCTATCCTGGTCTCTTACCGGCCCTTGATCGCTTCATCTCCAACTGCCGTCATGAAACTGACCGCCTCAACCTCTAACCCACGCAAAGTGCAGGCCTCCATACCCTCTGCTCCAACCCCAACCTCACTATTAAACCAGCAGACAAGGAGGGTGCAGTGGTAGTTTGGCGCACCACCCTCTACATCATTGAAGTCAGGCACCAACTCTTCCACCATCCCCTTGACCATGACCTCACCTCTCTGCACCAAACCATCATCTCCCAGACCATCCACAACTTCATTGGCTCAGGGGGTCTCCCATCCACAACCTGGAACCTCAGAGTTCCGTAACCCCGCATCACCCGGTTCTACCTCTTCCCCAAAATCCACAAACCTGACTGCCCCGGTCAACTTAATGTCTCTGCCTGCTCCTTCCAACCAGAAGTTTTCTACTCATACCTCGACACTGTCCTGTGCCCCTTGGTCCAGGAATTCCATACATAGACTCAGTACACCACTACAATCGCTACCTCCTGCATGACTTTCAATTCCCTGGCCCCCAACGCCTCACCTTCACCATGGACATCCAGTCCCTATGCCCATCCATCTGCCATTGTGAAGGCCTCCAAGCCCTCCGTTTTTTTCCTCTCCTGCTGACCCAACCAGTCCCCCTCCACAGACACACTGATTCGATTGGTGGAACTGGTCCTCACCCGCAACGGCTTCTCCTTCGATTTCTCCCACTTCCTTCAGACCAAAGGGCAGCCGCATGAGCCCCAGCTATGCTTGTCTCTTCGTCAGCCACATGGAACAATCCATCTTCCGCATGTACAATGGCACCATCCCCCACCTCTTTACCTGCCAAATTGATGACTGTATTGGCATCACCTCATGCTCCCATGAGAAGGTTGAACAATTCATCAAGTTCACTAACACCTTCCACTCTCACCTTAATCACCTAGATCATCATGGACCTCTCTGTCGCCATCTCTGGTGACTGACTCAACATGGACGTCTACTATAAACCCACCAATTCCCACAGCTACCGGGACTACACTCCTTCGACCCCACCTCCAGTAAATTCTCAATCCCTTACTCCCAATTCCTCCGCCTCTGCCATATCTGCTCCACTTCAGGGCATCCTAGATGGCCTCCTATTTCAAGGACCACAATTTCCCCTCCTGTGTAATCAATAATGCCCTCCACTTCTTGCATCTTCACCCTTGAACCTCACACCCCTAACTGTAACAAGGATAGAACCCTCCAGGTCCTCATTTTCCACCCCACTAATCTCTGGATACAGTGCATTTCTGCCATTTCTGTCACATCCAATGAGACCCCACCACCAGAGACACATTTCCCTCCCCATCCCTCTTTGCATTCCGCAGAGACCATTTCATGAGTGACTCTCTGGCTAGGTCCACACTCCCCAACAACCAACCAAATCTCCACATCCAGCACCTTCCCTTGCTGTCGTGTAAGACCCACACCTCCCCCTCACAAGGCCCCACAGGATCTTTTCACATCCAGCAGAGATTTTCCTGCACATCCACACACCTCAAGTACTGTTTCTTGCTTTTGACGTGGTCTCCTCTACATTGGGGAGACAGAATGGCAATTCGTAGAGCGTTTCAGGGAACATCTTTGGGACACACACACCAAACATCCCCACTGCCTTGTGGCCGACCACTTCAACTCCCCCTCCCACTCCTCCAAGGACATGCAAGTCTTGGGCCTCTTCCACAGCCAAATTTAAGACAGCTGACAAGAGGTAGGAAGAATGCCTCATCTTCTGCCTTGGGACCCTTCAATCACGTGGCATCAAAGAACAAAGAACAAAGAAAATTGACAGCCCAGGAACAGGCCCTTCAGCCCTCCAAGCCTGAGGTGATCCAAATCCACTCTCTAAACCTGTTGGTCAATTCCTAAGCATTTGTATCCCACTGCTCCCCACCTACTCATGTATCTGTCCAGACGCATCTTAAATGAATCTACCATGCCTGCATCTACTACCTCTGCTGGCAACACATTCCAGGCAACTACCATCCTCTGTGTAAAGTAATTGCCGCATGTTTCCCACTTAAACTTTTCACTTCTCATCTTGAAAGTGTGACCTCTCGTTATTGAATCCTTCACCCTGGGAAAAAGCTTATCTCTATCTATCCTGTCTAAACCCTTCATGATTTTGTAGATCTCAATCTGGTCCCCCGTCAATTTCCTTTTTTCGAATGAAAACAATCCTAACCTACTCAACCTCTCTTCATAGCTAGCACATTTCATACCAGGCAAAATCTTCATAAACCTTCTCTGCACCCTTTCCAAAGCGCCCACATCCTTTTGGTAATGTGGCGACCAGAACTGTACGCAGTATTCTAAATGCGGCCAAACCAATGTCGTGTACAATTTTAACATGACCTGCCAGCTCTTATACTCAATACCCCGTCCAATGAAGGCCTGCATACCAGATACCTTCTTGACCACTCTATCCACCTGTGCAGTACCCTTCAGTGTACAATGGACCTGATCTCGCAGATCTCTCTGCTCATCAACCTTTGAAGAGAGAAACTCCCTTCAACTACTACTCTCTGTCTCCTGTTGCTCAACCAGTTCTTTATCCACCTAGCTAGAATACCCTGCACACCATGTGACTTCACTTTCTCCATTAGTTTACAATGGGGAACCTTATCAAACGCCTTACTAAAGTCCATGTACATGACATCTACAGCCTTTCCTTCATCTATCAACTTGGTCACTTCCTGAAAGCACTCTATTAAGTTGGTAAGGCATGATCTCCCACGGACAAAACCATGTTGCCTATCACTGATAAGCCCATTATTTTCCAAATATAAATAGATTTTCTCCCTCAGTACCTTCCCCAGCAACTTTCCCACCACTGATATCAGGCTCACTGGTCTGTAGTTAATGGAATATACTACCCTTCTTGTACAGGGGGACAACATGAGCAACCCTCCAGTCCCCTGGCACCTCCCCTGTATTTAAGGATGCTACAAAAATATCAGTCAGGGCTCCAGCTATTTCCTCTCTCGCCTCTCTCAGCAACCTGGGATTTGTTCACCTTAATAACCTCTAGCCTATCCAACAAATCTTCCCTACTTATGTCAACGTGATCCAGAGTAATCAAACTTCTATCTCTAATCTCAACATCCATCATGTTCCTCTCCTCAGTGAACACTGATGCAAAGTAATCATTCAGAATCTCACCCATTCTCTCAGGTTCGACACACAGCCTTCCTTCGTTATCCTTTAGTGGACCAATCCTTTCTCTAGTTCCCCTCTTGCTTCTTATATAAGAATAAAAGGCTTTGGAATTCTCCTTAATTCTACTCGCGAAAGCTATTTCATGACCCCTTTTAGCCCACTTGATTCCTTGTTTAAGACTTGTCCTACTCTTCCGATATTCCTCCAGGGCCCGTTCTGTTCTTAGCTGCCTGGACCTTATGTATGCTTCCCTTTTCCTCTTGGCTAGTCGTACAATTTCTCCTGTCATCCACGGTTCACAAATCTTGTCCTTCCGATCCTTTGCTTTCAATGGGACGTGCTTATCCTGTACTATCTTTAACCTATCTTTGAAAGCCTCCCACATCTCAAATGTGGACTTCCCTTCAAATAGCTGTGTCCAATCCTCATTTCCCAGCTCCTGCCTAATTTTGATATACAGTAGCGCCTCGACGTATGAATGACCCCATTCACGAACAAATCGGTTTACGAACAGGATTGTACGTAAAATTTTGCTTCAACGTACGTACGAAATTCAAGGTACAAATGAAGGTACGAACGCAAAAAGCCCGTGTGCGACCACATGGTTTCATTGTTCTGCGCTTGTTGAACACAAAAGCTCTCAGGCCCCGTGTGATCTCATTCAGTTCATCTTTGGCGCGTGCGCTGTGAACAGCCGTCCAAGCATTCTTACGCTATCCGAACAATGGGAAAAATTGATTCAGTTTCGCAAACTTTTCGGTTCGCGAACCGGGTCCCGGAACGGACTAAGTTGGTAAGTCGAGGCGCTACTGTAATTGACCTTAGCCCAGTTTAGTAGTTTTAATCAACATTGACTTCACTAATTTCCAAATCTCCCCTCCCCCCACCTCATCCCAGATTAGATTAGATTCCCTACAGTGAAGAAACAGGCCCTTCGGCCCAACAAGTCCAAACTGACCCTCCGAACAGTAACTCACCCAGACACATTTCCCTCTGACTAATGCACCTAACACTATGGGCAATTTAGCATGGCCAATTCACCTAACCTGCACATCTTAGAACCAACTCAGCACCTCCTGCTTGACCTGTTCTAAGTGCCCATCGTCCTTCCCACCTACCTACTCCACCCTCCCAACCAACATTTCACAAATACCCCATACCTGCATCCACCTATCACCTTCCCAGCCCCACTCTCCTATTTATTGCTCTGCCCCATTCTCCCCTCACATTCCTAATGACGGGATTATGCCTGAAACGTTGACTCTCCTGCTGCTCGGATGCTGCCCGACCTGCTGTGTTATTCCAGTGCCACAACTTTTGACTCTGACTCTCCAGCATCTGCAGTCCTCATTTTCTCCCAAACGCAGGCAGGTGGGCCTAGTTTAGTTTGGGAACCTGGTCGGCATGTATGAGTTGGACCAAAGGGTCTGTTTCCATGCTGTGTAACTCTATGACCCTATGAGTTCTCTTTAACCAGTTAGAATCATAGAGTCATAGAGTCCAACATCACAGATGCAGGCCCTTTGGCCCATCCATGCTAGCCCCATTTTCCTGCACTTGGCCCATTTCCTTCTAATCCTTTCCTATCCATATATTTGTCCAAATACCTTGTAAATGTTGATAATGTACTCACTTCAACCACTTTCACTGGCAGCTCATTCCATATGCATACCACCTTCTGTGTAAAAACGTTGCCCCCCAGGGTCCCTTTTATTCTTTTCCCTCTAGCCTTAAACTGATGCCCTCTCGTCCTCGATTCTCCAACCCTGGGAAAAAAGACTGAGTGCATTCACCCTATTTATGCCTGTCATGATCTTACACACCTCGTAAGGTTTCCCCTCAGTCTCCCTATGCTCGAAAGAGAAAAGTCATAGCTTGTCCAACCTCTTCGTATAACTCAGGCTATTGAGTCCAGGCAACATCTTTGTAAATTTCTTCTGCATTCTTTTTAGCTTAATAACATCTTTCCTATAACAAGGTGACCAAAACTGAACATAATACTCCAAGTGCGGCCTCACCAATGCCCTGTACAACTAAGACATAACTTCCCAAATTCTATACTCAATGTCCTGACTGATGAAGGCAAATGTGTCAAAAGCCCCCTTCACTGCCCTGTCTACCTGGGTCTTCACTTTCAGAGAACTGTGCAGCTGAACTCCAAGAACATTTTGTTCCACTCTATTCCTTAAGGCCTGCCCATTCACTATGAAACTCCTACCTTGATTTGACTTTCCAAAATGCAACACCTCACACTTGTCAATATTAATCTCCATTTGCCATTTCTCGGCCCACTTCCCCAGCTGATCAAGGTCCTGCTGCAATTTCTGATCATTTTCCTCACCATCCATGATAACCACCTATTTCAGTGTCATCTTGCAAACTTGCTAATCATGTCTTGTACATTCTAATCCAAATCATTGATGTCGATAACAAACAGCAACAGGCCCAGCACCAACCCCTGAGGCACTCCACTCATCACAGGCCTCCAGTCCGATAAGCATCCTTCCATTACCCTCTGCTTCCTACCATCAAGCCAATTGTGTATCCAATTTGTCAGCTCCCCCTGGATTACATGCAATCTAACCTTCCAGAGCAGCCTACCATGTGGAATCTTATCAGAGGTTTTTAGGAAATCCATACAGACTACGTCTTCCACTCTGCACTCGTCAACCTTCCTGGTCACTTCATCAAATAACTCTAACAAGTTTGTGAGGCATGATCTCCCACGCACAAAGCCATGATGACTATTCTTAATCAAACCCTGTCTTTCCAAATCTTATCTCTCAGAATCTTCTCAAGTAACTTACCCCCCCACAGATGTTGTGCTTACTGGTCTATAGTTCCCAGGTTTTTCTTTGTAGCCCTTCCAGCTCCTCACCTATGGCTATCGATAATGCAAAAATATCGGCCTGGGCCCCCACAATTTCTTCTCTACCTTTTTGCAGTGTTCTTGGATATATCTGGTAGTGAGGACAAGGAGACTTATCCACCATCATACATTCTAATACATCCAACACCTCCTCTACTGTGATTTGGGCTGTTACCAAGATGTCACCACTAACTTTCCCAAGTTCTCAAGTCTTCATATCTTTCTCTATGGTAAACACAGAGGAGAAATATTCATTGAGAACCTCACCCATCTCCTGCTGTTCTCCATATGCATGTTCACTTTGGCCCTTCAGGTACCCTATTCTTTCTCCTTTAATATACTTAAAATACTTCTATGGATTCACCCTAGTCTTCTCAACTGAGGCTATTTCATGCCATCTTTCTACCCTCCTGATTTCCTTCTGCATTAAATTCCTGTATTCCCTGTATACCTTCAGGTATTCCCTTGATCCCAGCTCCTTGTACCTGAGCCACACCTCCTTCTTTTTTCTGGTCAAAGCCTTAATATCTCTTGTCATCCAGGGTTCCCTATTCCTGCCAACCTTGCCTTTCACCCTGACACAAACATATAAACTTTGAACTATAGCTGTCTCACTTTTAAGGGCCTCCTACTTGCAAGAGGTCCCTGTGCTGCAAGCAAACTACTCCAACTAACCCCTGCAAACTCCTGTCTAATTCCATCAAAATTCACCTTGCCCCAAATTAAAACTTGAACCTGTGGACCAGTTTTGTCCCTCTCTAACTATTTTAAAATTAGTAAAACTACCACCAACATAGTCCTTGTTTTTAACTTTTTTCCTATAATCACTCTGCAGGACCTTGTCCCTATTTCTACCTATGTCATTTGTGCTAATGTGCACAATGACTTCTGGTTGCTCTTTTCCCCCACCCCCACCTTAGAACGTTCTGCTGCTCTGAGACTCTGGCACCAGGGAGGCAACATATCATACCGTTTGCAGCCACAGAATCTCCTATCTGTCCCCCTAACTAACAAGTCTCCTATCACTAAGGTTCTGTTTACCTTTACCCTTTCCCACTGTGCCCCAGAGCCTGTCACTGTGCCACTGACCTGGCTACTGTTGTTTTCCCCTGAATGGTCATCCCCCCAGCAGTATCCAAAATGGTATATTTGTTTTTGAGGGAGTTCCTGCATTATCTGCCTACTTCCTTTGCCTTTCCTGGTGGTCACCAAGCTACTGTCTGCCCACAGCTTAGATGTGACCGCATCACTAAAACCTTTACCTATGAATTGCTCAGCACCTCGGATGATCCTGAGTGCATCTGGCTTCGGTTCTCTAATACAGTCTCCCATGAGTTGCAGCTGGGCGCACTTCTCACAGGCGTAGATGTCAGGGACAATGGAAGTCTCCCTGAGCTCCCACATCCTGCAGGAGGAACATGCGACTGCCCTAACTGCTGCAAAACCAAAGAGGATTTGACCTGAGCTTCCCTGTGCTTTTTGCTGAGCCGCTGCTCTCTGAAGCCTCTCAAGCCAAAGCCTTGCATCTCACTCTGCGATCAAAAATTTTGCAATAGCATGTTTCTCTACACCTCCACTTTCTTTTAGGTTAGACAGAGGAAGGAAGGGAGGAATGAAGGAAACACTACAGCGATGGGCCTTAATTTTTTTTTATTTCAAAGATACACTTTATTCATAAAATATTTTGATGATCTGTATAATTGGTGGTGCCATTCATAGGCGCACCTTGCATTTCTTTACATATAGAGATCGGAATTAATCATTCGTATATATTAGTCTGTATGTTTACCATCCATATATTTAGCTGAGGCTTCAGCAGAGCCCACTTACTGAGTGGGCCCCCTGTTCTTCTTTGACAGGCAGACGTTACACGGTGGTCTTTCCCCACCGCACCTTGGAGGCAGCTGCCCCAAGCTTCAGCGCGTCCCTCAACACGTAGTCCTGGACCTTGGAATGTGCCAGTCTGCAACACTCAGTCGGGGTCAACTCCTTCAGCTGGAAGATCAACAGGTTTGAGGAAGTGACCAAGATGATAGACGAAGGATGGGCTGTAGATGTCATATGCATGGACTTTAGTAAGGTGTTTGTTAAGGCTCCCATGGTAAACTAATGGAGAGAGTGAAGTCATATGGTGTGCAGGGTGTTCTAGCTAGGTGGATAAAGAACTGGTTGAGTAACAGGAGACAGAGAGTAGTAGTTGAAGGGAGTTTCTCGAAATGGAGAAAGGTGACAGTGGTGTTCCATAGGGGTCAGTGTTGGGGCCACTTTTGTTTGGGATATACATAAATGATCTGGAAGAGGGCACTGTTGGTATGATCAGCAAGTTTTCAGATGACGCAAAGAATGGTGAAGTAGCAGAAAGCATAGGGGACTGTCAAAGAATACAGGAGGAGATAGATAGACTGGAGAGCTGGGCAGAGGGGTGGCAGATGGAGTTCAATCCAGGCAAATGTGAGGTGATGCACTTTGGGAAGTCTAATTTTAGAGTCAATTATATAGTAAATGGAAGAGCCTTGGGAAAAGTTGATGAGCAGAGAGATCTGTGAGTTCAAGTCCATTGTACCCTGAAGGTTGCTGCACAGGTGGATAGAGTGGTCAAGAAGGCATATAGTATACTTGTCTTCATTGGACGGGGTATTGCGTATAAGAGCTGGCAGGTCATGTTAAAATTGTACACGACATTGGTTAGGCTGCATTTAGAATACTGTGTACAGTTCTGGTCGCCACATTACCAAAAGGATGTGGATGCTTTGGAGAGGGTGCAGAGAAGGTTTACAAGGATGTTGCCTGGTATGGAAGGTGCTAGCTATGAAGAGAGGTTGAGTAGGTTAGGATTGTTTTCATTCGAAAAAAATGAGGAATCCTGAAGAAGGGCTCATGCCCGAAACGTTGATTCTCCTGCTCCTTGGATGCTGCCTGACCTGCTGCGCTTTTCCAGCAACACATTTTCAGCTCTGATCTCCAGCATCTGTGGTCCTCACTTTCTCCTAGAGATAAACTTTTTCCCAGGATGAAGGATTCAAAACGAGAGGTCACACTTTCAAGGTGAGAGGTGAAACGTTTAAGGGGGATACACGCGACAAGTACTTCACACAGATGGTGGTAGGTGCCTGGAATGTGCTGCCAGCAGAGGTGGTAGAGGCAGGCACAGTAGATTAATTTAAGATTAAGGAAAACCTATTGCAATCATATATAATCTTGGTGAGATTGCTGTGGGATATTGACCCAGTGACAGTGAGGGGATAGTCAAGTCAAGAAGGGGGTATGACATAAAGAGGAACCTATGGGTTGTGATGTTATCAAGCGTCGGCTGTCTTTGTCCTTCTAGGCGGTTTGGAAGGGGGGGTCTCAGAGAATGCTCTCAGAGAATTCTCAGGTGAGTTGCTGCATCACATTTTGTATGTAATACATCATGTTGCCACTGTATGACAGTATTGGGGGGGGAATGAATGTTGAAGTTGGTGGATGAGGAACTGATGACGTGGGCTGCTTTGTTCTGGATTGTGTCAAGCTTCTAAAAATGTTGTTGGAACTGTACTCATCCAGGGAAGGATGTGTATTTCATCACACTCCTGACTTATGCCTTCTTAATGATGGACAGACTTCTATGAGTCAGGAGATGAGTTGCCCATCACAGAATTTCCAACCTTTGATCCTGCTCTTCTAGCCTCAGTATTTATATAAGCACATGAATATTCCCAGCATGGAGGATATGAACCAAGGGTAGGGAGAAAGGATTAGTTTAATGTGGTGTCATGTTCGGCACAACATCATGGGCCAAAGGGTCCATTCCTGTGCTGTACTGTTTGACATCCTAGGATATTTCCCCAGGCTGGTGAGTCTGGAACCATAGACTCAGGGCACGAGAGCATTTTGAACAGAGCCAAGGAGGCATTTCTTCACTCGGAGGGTGGTAAATCTCTGGAATGCTCTACCCCAGGGAAGTGTGGAAGCTCAGCCATTGAGCAGCTTTAAGGCAAAGATTGATAGGTTTCTAGTTACTAATGACATCAAGGGATATCAAGATAGCGCAGGAAGGTGGTGATGAGGTAGATGAACAGCTGTGATCTAATTGAACGGTGGGCTACACTTGATGAGCTGAGTGACCAACACTTGTTCCTAGCTTTCTAAGCCTGAATGGTGTACAGAAACATAGGGTATTGGATATAGAGTAATAGAGCAATACAGTGTGGAAACAGACCTTTGTTTCAAGACGTTCCTGATGAAGGGCTTTTGCCTGAGACGTCAATTCTCCTGCTCCTCGGATGCTGCCTGACCTGCTGTGCTTTTCCAGCTCCCCAATCTCGAATCTGATCTCCAGCATCTGCAGTCTTCACTTTCTCCTTCATTTCAATTTGTCCATGCTGACCAGGATTCCCAAACTAAACTCGTCCCATTTGCTTGCGTTTGACTCATATCACTCTTAAACTTTTCTATTCATGTACCTGTCCAAATATTTTTTTAATGTTGTAACAGTACCTGCCTCTACTACTTCCTCTGGCAGTTCATTCCATATATGCATCACACCTACGTGAAAGAGTTGTCCCTCAGGTCCATTTTAAATCTAACCCCTCTCACCTTAAACCAATCCTCCGAAGAGCATCCCACCTATCCCCCTACCCTTTCCCTGTTACCTAGTATTTCCCAAGGCTAACACTAGCCCACACAACTCTGAACACGATGGATAATTGAGCATGGCTAATTCACCTAACCTGCATATCTTTAGACTGTGAGAGGAAACCAGAAAACCCAGTGGAAACCCACACTGACACGGGAGAATGTCCAAACTCCACACAGACAGTATCCCGAGGATGGAATTGATCCTGGGTGTCTGGTATTGTGAGACAGCAATGCTAATCATCGTGCCACCGTGCTGCACAATTCTATTTGATGGGGAAAGCTGAACACAGCAGAACACATCACTCTTTGTGCTGAAACAAAACAATTTTGTCAATCTAAATCCAGAAAAAGCCCTCATCCACTTTTGCCAAAGGTAACAAAGGACTCCATGTTGAAGCAAGAGGTTACTTCACTTGTGACAAAACCCACAAGCTGACACTTAGGAATGGTCCCTGTTTGAAAATATCAACATCTGGCAGAGTTACCATTGACTAAATACTCAACTGGACTCGTCGTATAAATAGTTGAGAGAAAGTGAGGGCTGCAGATGCTGGAGATCAGAGCTGAAAATGTGTTGCTGGAAAAGCGCAGCAGGTCAGGCAGCATCCAAGGAACAGGAGAATCGACGTTTCGGGCATAAGCCCTTCTTCAGGGCTTATGCCCGAAACGTCAATTCTCCTGTTCCTTGGATGCTGCCTGACCTGCTGCGCTTTTCCAGCAACACATTTTCAGCTCATCATATAAATACAATGGCTACAAGAGCAGGTCAGAGGCAAGGAATATCTCAGCGAGTAACTCACCTCATGACTCCCCATAGTTTATTCACCATCAACAAAGCACAAGTCAGGAGTGTGATAGAATGTTCCCCATTCACCTGGATGCAGCTTAAACAACATTCTCGAAGCCTAATACCATCCAAGACAAAGCAGCCTGCTCGCACCACATCCACAAACATATATATCCTCCATTACTAACACTCAGTAACAGCGTTGTATACTATCTACAAGATGCACTGTGAATTATCTTGCACTATCTACAAGACACATGAAAAATTAACTTTTTCATACAATGTGTAGACTAGATTCCCTCCAGTGTGGAAACAAGCCTTCAGCCAGCAAGTCCACTCTGAGCCTTCAAAGACTAGCCCACCTAGACTCATTTCCCCCTTACGAATGCACCTAACACTATGGGCAATTTAGCATGGCCAAATCACCTGACCTGGTTTTTGGGAGGAAACCAGAGCACCCAGAGGAAACCCAAGCAGGCATGGAGAGAATGTACAAACTCCACACAGACAGTTGCCCGAGGTGGGAATCAAACCCGGGTCCCTGGCACTGTGAGGCGGCAGTGCTAACCACCGAGCCACTACACCGCCCATGGCATGGAGTAGCTAGAAAATGGAGTGCATTGGAAATGTGGTGGAGGCGGATTCATTTGAGGTATCAGATGATTATTTGGATAGAAATAAGGGGAGATCAAATTGGGATCTTCAAGATGATAAAAGATGTGGATAAAATAGGGGCGGCACGGTGGCTCAGTGGTTCGCACCGCTGCCTCACAGCACCAGGTACCCGGGTACGGACACTTGGGCGACTGTCGGTATGGAGTTTGCACATTCTCCCCTTGTCTGCATAGGTTTCCTCTGGGTGCTCCAGTTTCCTCCCGCAGTCCAAAGACGCGCAAGTTAGGTGAAGTGGCCCTGCTAAAATTGCCTGGTGTTCAGGGATGTATAGGGGTAACTGTAGAGTAATAGGGTCGAAGTATGAGTCTAGATGGGTTACTCATCAGAGCGTCGGTGTGGACTTGTTGGGCTAAATGGCCTGTTTCCACACTGTAGGGATTCAATATGGAATGGATGATTCCTCTTGTAGGGCATTCGAGGACTATGGATAAGGGGTAGAAAATTTAAAACAGAGTAGAGGAGAAGCTACTTCTCCAAATGGTTGCGAATCTGTGGAATTCACTACCCCAAAGTATGGTGGATGCTTGGACAGTGAGTAAATTTAAGAAATAATTAGACAGATTTTTAATTAGCAATGAATTGAAGGGATATGGAGAGAAGGCAGGAAAATGGGGGTGAGGGGCATATCAGCCATGATCGAATGGTGGAGCATATTCAATGGGCCGAATGGCCTAATTCTGCTCATACACCTTATGAACTTATAAATGGTGTGCAGTGAAAAGGGGGAAAAGCAGGAGGTTGGCAATAGATAATAGAATTGGTGCATTTATTGCCCGAGAAAGCAGTTAAAAGTCAATCACACTGTTGTTGGTCTGGAGTCAGATGGCAAGATAAGGATAATAAGTTTCCTTCCCTGAAAGTCATTAGTGAATCAGATGGGGTTTAACACTAATCAACATGATCACCAGTAGACTAGCATTTTAATTCCAAACTTTCATTAATTTCAAATTTCACCATAGCGGGACTGCAACCCGTATCTTCAGAGCATTAGTCTTAATTACTAGATTACTACTGTAATGGTACTACCACTACATCATTAACTCTATCCAATGTCATTGCTTGAGATTCTGTAGGACTGGTTGCTGAACAATTTCAGATGCAGGTGGATGGAAAGCATATATCCTATTTACTAAGTATCCCTTTCACTAATCAGATACTGAGCGAGATATGTATCGATAGTGAAAGAACTGCAAATAGGGCATGTGAAAAATTTGCAGATTAAGTTCTCAGACTTCACTTCAAGATAGAGGTGAAGTTTGAGTGACTCTTTTAAAGTAAATTACTTTAAAATACATCTACACGTTTAAAGATTCTAACTAAGGTGATGAGTTTTTATTGAAAGACAGTACATATTCATGAAAACAGCAGATGATTTGTCCTGTATCCTGGTGGGCAGGTCTAAAGATGGAAGTGTAGTTTTCGTTGAAGAGGTGGAAGTCTTCATATTGATAACAACCTCTACACTACCGAGAGCAATGCAACAAGTGACTGAATCCAGAGATGCACAGAAATCTGATGAGTAACATGCTCAAGTCAGACAGAACTACAGCAAGGGATAGTTATGATACAATCCCGTTGTTGGACAGTACTGTGAACAGAGAGAGGAGTCAGTCACTAAAGGAAATGTAGCGTCTTCTGATGCTGAGGGGGGAGTGCTAATCCCAATGAAACTGTGACGGAGAAGCAAGCTTAATCAACAAAGTTCTTAAAAACTGTTAGTCATCAGCCGAGGCTGGGAGGTTTGGAAATGGAATCTGTTTTGATGCATGAGCAGACAAGTTTGTAAAATATTCAGCAAATATGAATTCAGACTTGACATGTTAATGATTTCCTGTTTTGAAATGGAATTTTTTTGCTCTTCATTTACAGGGGATAATGTATTGCTCGAGGGGTGGGCATTAACTGTTATATAGTCAGGAGTCTTTTAATTCAGCTCAATCCTGTTGGGTGTCATGCAGCAGTGAACAGTTTTTGTGAATTTTAAGCTTTTTTGTTTTTGCTTGCATCATAAGGAAGAGGCTGGAGTTTTTCAAGAAGCTGGAGAAAAGACATTTATTGATCAAGTTTTTAGGTAAGTTGAATAATCAACGTGCTCTGTCAAAGGTCTTTCTCCTTAAACTAGGATAATTTGCTGATTGTAAAGAAGTAGTCAGTCAAGAGACTCTGGCTAGTTAACTTTCCTTCACAACTTTCTCTTAGCTTTCTGAAAAAAAACACACACAATCCAAGAAAATTGAATGCAAAAATAAGGAAGTCTTAGTCAACCTGGTTTGGTTTTAGTGAGAGGATAGTGTTCTTTTCTTTTTCCTATTTATTCATGGGATGTGGTGTCTTTGGCTAGGCCAGCATTTATTGCCCATCCCTAATTGCCCAGAGGGCAGTTAAGAGTCAAATACATCCTGGAGAGGGTGCAAAGACCTTTGTTAGAATGAGACGAGGGTCTTCAACTGTGTGTAAGGACTGGAGAAGGTGGGATTGTTCATTTTGGGCAGGGAAGGTTGAGAAGACCCTGAACAGGAGAATCTGGACTCATGGGGAGTTTGACAGGACAGGGTTTCCTCTGGTGATTGGGCAGTTAACCAGAGGTTCTGGGCTTTAAAGTAATTGGTAATTGGAGCAGAGGAAAATGAGACTCGGGTTCACTCAGAAGGTTGTTAAGACCCTGAACGTATGATCTGATAGAGTGCTGGAGGCAGCTTGCAGAGGTACTTTGAAAAAACAATTGGATATGCACTGGAACACATTAACCAACAGGTGAATGTGATTTTCCACTATGTGGCAAAAACTGAGGGGTTGGACAGATTGGATGTGATTGCTAAAGAGCTGTCATAGGCATAATGGAATGAATGGCCTCTGTCTGGGCTAAAAGTAAAATTAGAGCTTAAAAATGTGTTGCTGGAAAAGCGCAGCAGGTCAGGCAGCATCCAAGGAGCAGGAGAATTGACGTTTCGGGCACAAGCCCTCTCCTGTTCCTTGGATGCTGCCTGACCTGCTGCGCTTTTCCAGCAACACATTTTTAAGCTCTGATCTCCAGCATCTGCAGTCCTCACTTTCTCCTAAAAGCAAAATTATACAACTTTACTGTCTCCCATCTGCAGCTGTTGCTTTGTTTGGCTGTGCATACCTGAGTTGGCATGGCCAAGATTAGGAAATTGCTCGCCTGGGGCACATTCAACTCTGTGTTTTCTTCTTTCAATCTGTGGTTGCTCTCACAGTGTTGCTGTTACAACTTGCCTGCATTCTTATTCAGTGTTGCAAAATCACCTGGCACCTTCTGCTTGGCCTCGGTTCATTTTGAGACATGGGTTTCCTAAGTCCAGATTTGAAGAGGATATACTGAGTACTGTTCAGATTCACGAGAACATAACCGACCCGGTTCAATGATAGGACACCTGTCCCCTTTAACATAGAAACATAGAAGATAGGGGCAGGAGGAGGCTATTTGACCCCTCGAGCCTGCTTTGCCATTCAATATGATCATAGTTGAATATCGAGCTCAATACTTAATATCGCCCACCCCCATATCTCTTGATCCATCTCACCATAAGAGCTATATCTTTCTCCTTCTTGACAACACATTATGTTTTGCCCTCAACCATTTTGTGCAAGTGAATTCCACAGGCTCACCACTCTGCGTGAAAAAAATTATTTTAGTATTCATTTGTGAGATGTAGGTGTCGCTGGCTGTCAAGCATTTATTTTTGGTCTTAGTTGCCCTTGACAAGATGGTGGTGAACTGCTGCAGTTCACATCCTATGAGTTGACCCACAATGCTATTTGGGAGGGAATTCCAGGGTTTTGAACCAGTGACATTGAAGAACAAAGAACAATACAGCACGGGAACAACCCCTTCGGCCTTACAAGACTGTGTACACACATTTTACCCTTCTATATTAAAACTGTCTTCACTTGCAGGATTCGTATTTCTCTGTTCTCTTTCTATTCATGTATTTGTCCAGGTGTTTCTTGATATATTGATATAGTTCCAAGTTTTTTTAAATTCATTTATATGATGTGGCGACTCTGGCTAGACCAGCATTTATTGCCCATAGGTTAGTTAAGAGTTAACCACATTGCTGTGAGTCTGGAATCACATGTAGGCCAGGTGACAGACCAAGTAAGATGGCAGATTCCTCAAGAACATTAGTGGACTGGATAAGTTTTTCCAATAATCGATAATGGCTTCATGAACACCAGACCGTTAGTTCAAGATTCTTTTTATTAAATTCAAACTCCACCATCTGCCATGGTAGGATTTGAACTGGGATCCCCAGAACATTAGTTAAATTTCTGGATTAACAATCTAGCGACAATACTACTAGGCCATTGCCTCCATCTACTTGGAGGGGAACTTTCAGGTGGCACTGTGCCCATCGTATCTGCTGTCCTTGTCCTTCTAGATGGAAGTGGGCGTGGGTTTGGAAAGTTCTGCCTGAAGATCTTTGGTGAATTTCTGCAATGCATCTTGTGGCTAGTATACTTTGTTGCTACTGAGTGTCAGTGGTGGAGGAAGTGAATATTTGTGGATGTGGTGCCAATCGAGTGGGCTGCTTTGTCCTGGATGGTGTCAAGATTCTTCTTTGTTGGAGCCACACCAATCCAGGCAAGTGGGGACTATTCCATAACACTCCTTTGTCTTGTAAATGGTTTTGGGAAGTCAGAAGGTGAGTTATCTGTTTTTGTAGCCATTGTGTTTATGTGGTGAGTCCAGTTCAGTTTCTGGTCAACGGTAATCCCAAGGAAGTTGAAAGTGAGTGATTCAGTGATCAGAACACCAAGGGGCAGTAGTTAGATTCCTGATGAAGGGCTTTGGGCCAAAATGTCGATTCTCCTGCTCCTCGGATGCTGCCTGACCTGCTGTGCTTTTCCATCACCACACTTCAACTCTAATCTCCAGCATCTGCCATCCTCACTTTCACCTAGTGGTTAGATTGTGTTTTATTGGTGATGGTAATGGCCTAGCTTTTGTTTGGCACGAATGTTACCTGTCACTTGTCAGTTCAAACCCTGATATTGCGCAGGTCTTGTTGCATTTGAAAATGGACTGCTTCAGTATCCAAGATAGACGCCCACATTAAGGGTGGTACAGTGACTCAGTGGTTAGCACTGCTGTCTCACAGTGCCAGGGACCCAGATTTGATTCCAACCTTGGGTGACTGTCTGTGTGGAGTTTCCTCCAGGTGCTCTGGTTTCCTTCCACAGTCCAAAGATGTGCAGGTCAGATGAATTAGATGAAACTGAGGACTACAGATGCTGGAGATTAGAGTCAAGCTTAGAGTGGTGCTGGAGATGCACAGCAGGTCAGGCAGCATCCAAAGAGCAGGAAAATCGATGTTTCAGGCAGGAGTCCTTCATCAGGAATGAGGTTAGGTGAGTTGGCCAAGCTAAATTGCCCATAGTGTTCAGGGATGTGTAGGTTAGGTGCATTAGTCAGGGGAAAAGTAGAGTAATAGGGGAATGGGTCTAGGTGGATTACTCTTCGAAGAGTTGGTGTGAACTTGTTGGGCTAAATGGCCTGCTTCCACAGTGTAGGGATTCTAATTCTAAGTTCTAGACGAGCAGGAGGCTGGAAGAACACAGCAAGCCAGACAGCATCAGGAGGTGGAGATGTTGATGTTTCAGGTGTAGCCCTTCTTCAGGGTGGTGAAGTGGGGATAGGTGAAGACAGGCAGAGGGTAGCTTTGACAAAGGGTCAGTTAGACTCGAAACGTCAGCTCTTTTCTCTCCTTACGGATGCTGCCAGACCTGCTGAGATTTTCCAGCATTTTCTCTTTTGGTTTCAGATTCCAGCATCCGCAGTAATTTGCTTTTATAGAGGGTATGACCTGGTTGATCAGTGGGAGGAATAAATCGGCAGGTGACTGGGAGGAGTGGAAGGGAGTTGGGGAGGGGAAGGGAAGGGAGTTTATTTGAAATTGGAGAACTCAATGTTGAGTCCTCCAGGCTGTAGGCTGCTCAGGCAGAAGATGAGGTTTTGTTCCTCCAACTTGCGGTTTGGTTCATTGTGGCATTGGAGGAGGCCAAGGATGGTCATGTCAGAAAGTGAGTGGGAAGGGAAATTAAAATGGACAGTTAATAGGAGGTCCGTCAACCCCTGCAGCCCTGGCTGAGATGTTTGGTGGACTATGCTGTAAGTTTATGTTCGGTCTCCCCGAACATAGAGAAGACCGCATCGGGAGCACCTGATGTAGCAAACTAAGTTGGAAGAGAGGCAGGTAAACCTCTGAGGAGCCATGAATGTTGCTGAAATTTGCACAAGTCATCAACAAACAGCCCCATTTCTGACATTATGATCGAGGGAAAGTCATTTATGACACAGCTGAAGATGTTTGGGCTTAGGACACTATCCTGAGGAACGTCTGCAGAAAGGTCCTGGAGCCACAATGACTGACCTCCAACAACCATGACCATCTTTCTATGTGCCATCTATGACTCCAGCCAATAGAGAGTTTGTCCACTCAGGCTCCTTGCTGCTATACTCAGTCAGAAACAGCTTTGATGTGAATTTCTCTTCATCTCAGTCCTAAAAGGTTTACCCCTTATCCTTGAGCTATAACCTCTGGTTCTGGATTTCTGCAGCATTAGGAACATCCTTGCCAGAATCATGCGGTCACACAGAATGGAAACAGACCTTTTGGCTGAACGTATCCATGCCAAACAGGTTTCCTAAACTGAATCGGTCCCATTTGCCCGCATTTGGCCCATTTCCCTTTAAATCTTTCTCCCCAGAGGCCGGTATCCCATCACCAAGTCACCCTTTATTTACACATTGAGAGGCTTTGACATCAATCTAGCTCTTTAAAAGCCAGCTCCCAGCGTGAAAAGAATATCAGTCACTCCTGTTCTTATTGGTCAGCAAGGGCTCCCTGATTAACAACTCCAAACAGGAAAGTATATTTTATGGTATCCACCTGACTGACCTTGTTAAAATCACCACATCCTTGCCCCTCTGAGTCTGAGCTCATAGGCTAATTCTTTTTATTGTACCTCCACCTAGAACATTTGAACATCAGGTTCTTCCAACTCTGTCTGTGATACAGGTGACATGTAACGCAAATTAGATTAGATTAGATTCCCTACAATGTGGAAACAGGGTCTTCGGCCCAACCAGTCCATACCGACCCTCCGAAGAGTAACCCACCCAGACTCATTTCCCTCTGACTAATCCACCTAACACTATGGGCAATTTAGCGTGGCCAATTCACCTGACCTGCACATCTTTGGACTGTGGGAGGAAACCGGAGCACCCGGAGGAAACCCATGCAGACACGGGGAGAATGCAAACTCCACACAGACAGTCACCCGAGGCTGGAATCGAACCTGCGACCCTGGTGCTGTCAGGCAGCAGTGCTAACTACTCAGAAACTGTGCCGCCCCTCCTTTGCATCTTGGAAGACATTCATTCTCTTTTTGAGGTGGCAAAGGCATAGAGGCAGCATCACCCATCTCAGATTCTGAGGAAACTTCAATTCTTGATGGAGAGATAGAACTCATGGGTTCCAGAACAATTCCAGAACAAAAGCTGTTGAGGAGTGCCCCCACTCAGTTTGTGAATTTGCACCTTTCATATGGTCCACATGCTTATTTGAGACCGTTGCATTACTTGAACTTTATACGTTACTGGACCTGACCTTGCGCTAACCATGCCTCTCACTCAGGCAGGGCCATTCTCGTGGCTCCTATACCAAATTTTTGTTCCTGTCTCTCTCACTTAGTGGAGTCATGACCGCCATTTGCATTCCTGATGCCGTTTCACCCTCTCCACCAGGTCGGGAAGCTCAGATTTAACCTGACGCAGAGTCTTCTCCCCAGTAGCAGAGTTCTCCCTGTCATTACATGAGGGGTGGTCTTACAGTCCAATAGGAACCAGGACAGTTTGGTGTGTAGGGAAACTATAGGTTGTTTCTTTAAACTTTCCTTTGAGGTTTGTGCCACACTTTCTGCACGATCACTGGATGATAGATAGTATGGAGCTATCCTTATATGACAAATACTATTCAACATTAGAATGTACTCAAATTCACTGCAGTAAACAATGGCCTGTTATCTGTGACCAACATTTCTGGGATCTGTGTATTGCTAAAGAAGTGTGCAGTTTTTCTATCGTTGTCTCTGTGTTTGATGAACTCTATGCATGTCCAGCCACTTTGAGTGGGCGTCCACAATGACTAAGAACATAGACTCATAGAGTCATAGAGATGTCCAGCATGGAAACAGATCCTTCAGTCCAACCCATCCATGCCAACCAGATATCCCAACCCAATCTAGTCCCACCTGCTAGCACCTGGCCCATATCCCTCCAAACCCTTCCTATTCATATACCCATCCAAATGCCTCTTAAATGTTGCAATTGTACCAGCCTCTACTACATCCTTTGGCAGCTCATTCCATACATGTACCACCCTCTGTGTGAAAAAGTTGCCCCTTAGGTCTCTTTTATATCTTTTCCCTCTCACCCTAGACCTATGCTTCTGGACTCCCTCACCCCAGGGAATATACTTTGTCTATTTATCTTAACCATGACCCTCATAATTTTGTAAACCTCTATAAGGTCACCCCTCAGTCTCCGCGCTCCAGGGAAAACAGCCCCAGCCTGTTCAGCCTCTCCTTACAGCTCAAATCCTCCAACCCTGGCAACATCTTTGTAAATCTTTTCTGAAACCTTTCAAGTTTTACAACATCTTTCCAATAGGAAGGAGACCAGAATTGCACGTAATATTCCAACAGTGGCCTAACCAATGTCCTATACAGCCGCAACATGACCTCCCAACTCCTGTACTCAATACTCTGACCAATAAAGGAAAGCATACCAAACGCCTTCTTCACTATCCTATC
>NC_057716.1:105167050-105167189 GCF_004010195.1 Chiloscyllium plagiosum
GGGGTAGACCATTTAGGACAGAGATGAGGAGAAATTTCTTCACCGAGAGAGTGGTGGCTGTGTGGAATGCTCTGCCCCAGAGGGCAGTGGAGGCCCAGTCTCTGGATTAATTTAAGAAAGAGTTGGATAGAGCTCTCAA
>NC_057716.1:105167282-105183528 GCF_004010195.1 Chiloscyllium plagiosum
ATAAGGCAGGAGCAGGATACTGATGAAGGATGATCAGCCACGATCATATTGAATGGTGGTGCAGGCTCGAAGGGCAGAATGGCCTACTCCTGCACCTATTGTCTATTGTTGACTCTGTAGTCCAAGTAGATCAGTTGGGGTGTCTGGAACACATATTTCTCCTGCCTAGGAGAAATGTCTAAGGATGATCTCCAAGTTCTATAAGTGCTCCTTATGGATATTCCCTGTTCTTTGCATGTCATCTGGATGAATAGTGACTTGTGATAGACCTTTTAAAACGTTCTCAATCATCTCCTGAAAAATTGCACTGGCTGATGATACCCCAAATGGCAGTCTCGTATATTGGAACAAACCCTTATGGGTATTAATTGTAGCATATGTCTGCGAATCCTCATTTAATCACAAGTGTGCATGACTTATGTCCATCTTTGTGAAGGACAGCGTGATGATGCTGTCACTTTAAAAAGGTTACTTTGTCCTGGATTTTCTTGAAGAGAGGTTGTAAAGGCAGAGGTGTTGAAATGTCTACTGAAGCTGATCTAAGTCAATAATTTAAGAGGCCTTTAGGTTTTTTAAAATCAGTTGTGACAGGGGTATGGCCAGTTCTCCCAGATCAGGCTTTCTAGTTTTTTCTTCAGTTGTAGCAGTTGGAAGCTGTTTGAGTCCCAGAAGGGTTACAAGCTTCAGTAAATGATCTGAACTGTGGCTTTCTCTGAAATCTCTCGATGTAGTTCCCTCCTGGAGTGGGAAACTGCACATTAAAAATCCATGTCTGAATTTACCTTTTCACAATGGGTTTGTTTATGGGATATTACTATATTGAAAGAGTTAATTTGTAATGGATACTGTATCTATTATTTGGTTAAGCTCTTCTAAATTCCTCTTTCTTTTGTTTGTATTTTAACAATAATGTCTAAATAAATTGTGCTTTGTTTAATGTCAAGTGGTTTGACTCATTGCATCACATCTAGAACAAGCACTTCATATCTACCTTTAAAATAAAACTTTAGGGTCTCGCTTAACTTCTTAAACTATTGTGAGAGGATCTGGTCTGGTCGACAACAGACAGCCCCCCCTGTCAGCTTTGCACATAAATCCTCTACGTGAGGGATTTTTAAAAAAATTATTTGAGTATTTATTCAGCTGTGAAAAGTGGTTTACTGTTTATTTAAAATCCTCACAAAGACAGGTTTGTACAGGGCAGTTCTCCAAATGTGTCTTGCACAGCTGTAACACCATATCTCAACACTTGTACTCAATTTCTGCATCTAACCTGTCTAGTCCTGTCAGAATTTTATAGGTTTCTATGCAATTCCCCTTCATTTTTCTAAACTCTCGTGAATATAATCCTAACCGACTCAATTTCTCCTCATATGTCAGTCCTGCCATCCCTGGAAAGAATTAGTTTAAACTTTGCTGCACTCCCTCAATTGGAGTTGTAGTGGATAGCGAAGAGGGTTACCTCAGATTACAACAGGATCTTGACCAGATAGACCAATGGGCTGAGAAGTGGCAGATGGAGTTTAATTCAGATAAATGCGAGGTGCTGCATTTTGGGAAAGCAAATCTTAGCAGGACTTATACACTTAATGGTAAGGTCCTAGGGAGTGTTGCTGAACAAAGAGACCTTGGAGTGCAGGTTCATAGCTCCTTGAAAGTGCAGATAGATAGGATAGTGAAGAAAGCATTTGATATGCTTTCCTTTATCGGTCGGAGTATTGAGTGCAAGAGTTAGGAGGTCATGTTGCGGCTGTACAGGACATCATATCCCAACACTTGGGACATTGGTTAGGCCACTGTTGGAATATTGCGCCCAATTCTGGTCTCCTTCCTATTGGAA
Source organism: Chiloscyllium plagiosum (assembly GCF_004010195.1). Classification (NCBI taxonomy): domain Eukaryota; kingdom Metazoa; phylum Chordata; class Chondrichthyes; order Orectolobiformes; family Hemiscylliidae; genus Chiloscyllium; species Chiloscyllium plagiosum. The sequence goes on from NC_057716.1 coordinate 105,169,123, forward strand.
AGATGTTGACAATTTTTTTTTTCCCTGGGTTGGGGGAGTCTAGAACTAGAGGGCACAAGTTTAGGGTGAGAGGGGAAAGATATAAAAGAGACCTAAGGGGCAACTTTTTCACATAGAGGGTGGTACGTGTATGGAATGAGCTGCCAGAGGAAGTGGTGGAGGCTGGTACAATTGCAACATTTAAGAGGCATTTGGATGGGTATATGAATAAGAAGGGTTTGGAGGGATATGGGCCAGGTGCTGGTAGGTGGAACTAGATTGGTTCGGGATATTTGGTCGGTGTTACGGGTTGGACCAAAGGGTTTGTTTCCATGCTGTACATCTCTATGACTCTGTAGCAATAACCATCCTCCCTCAGATAAGAGACCAAAAACTGCACACAATATTCCAGATCCACTTTAGTAGCAAAAATAGGAAGCAGTTTATTATTTGAATGATTGTGAATTGAGAGAGGGGAATGTTCAACGAAGCCTCAGTATCTGTTGCTGAAAATAAGCATGTAGGTGTAGCAGGCAGTAAAGAAGGGAAATTGTATGTTGGCCTTCACAGCGAGAAGATTTGCAGCAAGCCATTCTTGTTCCTGTACTCAAATCTCATGTGAAGGCCAACATTCAATTTCCCTTCTTTACTGCCTGCTGCACCTACACGCTTACTTTCAGCAACAGATACTGAGGCCTCATTGAACATTCCTCTCTCTCAATTCACAACCATTCAAATAATAAACTGCTTCCTATTTTTGCTGCCAAAGTGGATAACCTCACAGTTATCCACATTATACTTCATCTGCCATCGATTGCCCACTCAGTCAGCCTGTCCAAATCACAGTGCAACATCTCTGCATCCTCGTCACAGCTCACCTTTCCACTCAGCCTTGTGCCATCTGCAAATTTTGAGATATTACCCTTATCTAAGTTATTAACATACATTGTGAATAGCTGTGGTCCCAGTATCTTCCCCGCTAGTCACTACCTGGTATTCAGAAAAAGACCAGAAGACACAGGAGCAGAAATTAAGCCATTTGGCCCATCAACTAAGTTATTAACATACATTGTGAATAGCTGTGGTCCCAGTATCTTCCCCGCTAGTCACTACCTGGTATTCAGAAAAAGACCAGAAGACACAGGAGCAGAAATTAAGCAATTTGGCCCATCAAGTCTGCTCCGCCATTCAATTATGGCTGATAAGTTTCTTAACCCTATTCTCCTGCTTTCTCCCCATAACCTCACAGTTATCCACAGTATACTTCATCTGCCATCGATTGCCCACTCAGTCAGCCTGTCCAAATCACAGTGGGCGGCACGGTGACACAGTGGTTAGCACTGCTGCCTCACAGCGCCAGAGACCCGGGTTCAATTCCCGCCTCAGGCGACTGACTGTGTGGAGTTTGCACGTTCTCCCCGTGTCTGCGTGGGTTTCCTCCGGGTGCTCCGGTTTCCTCCCACAGTCCAAAGATGTGCAGGGTCAGGTGAATTGGCCATACTAAATTTCCCGTAGTGTTAGGTAAGGGGTAAATTTAGGGATATGGATGGGTTGCGCTTCGGCGGGTCGGTGTGGACTTGTTGGGCCGAAGGGCCTGTTTCCACACTGCAATCTAATCTAATCCAATCTAATCTAATCTAAATAACCCTTAATCCGCTTGACAATCAAGAACCTATCTATTTCTGTCTTAAATATACTCAATGACCTGGCCTCCACAGTCTCCTGTGGCAATGAATTCCATAGATTCACCACTCTCTGGCTGCAGATTCTCCTTATCTCCATTCTAATGGGTCTTCCCTTTACTCTAAGGCTGTGCCTTTGGGCCCTAGACTGCCCTACCAATGGAAGCATCTTCCCAAAGCCCACTCTGTCCAGGCCATTCAGATTTCTGTAAGTTTCAATTAGATCCCACTCATCCTTTGAAACTCCATTGAGTATAGACCCAGACTCCTTAAATATTCCTCACATGGTAAGCCTTTCATTCTGGGATCATTCTTGTGAACATCCTCTGGGCCCAGTACAAGGCCAATACATCCTTCCTGAATTATGAGGCTCAAAATTGCTCACAATGCTCCAAATGTGGTCCGACCAGAGCTTTATAAAACCTTAGAGGTACATCCCTGCTTTTATATTCTAGTCCTCTCGAAATAAATGCCAACATTGTATTTGCCTTCCTAACTATTGACTCAACCTGCAAGTTTAGCTTAAGAGAATTCTGGACTAAAACTACCAAGTCCCCTTCCACTTCAGATTTCTGAATTTTCTCCCCATTTAGAAAATAGTCCATGCCTCTATTCTTCCTACTTCACAAATTTTCACATTGTATTCCATCTGCTACTTCTTTGCCCACTCTCCTAATCCGTCTAAATCTTTCTGCAGCCTACCCGCCTCCTCCTGTCCCTCTACCTATCTTTGTATCATCTGCAAACCTAGCCAGAATGCTGTCAGTTCCTTCATCTAGATCGTTAGTGTATAAAGTGAAAAGTTGCCTTCCCTACCATTGACACTTGTGGAACGTCACTAGTCACCGGCTGCCATCCTGAGAAGGACCCTTTTATCCCCACTCTCTGCTTTCTGCCAGACGGCCAATCTTCTATCCATGCTGGTACCTTGCATCTAACACCATGGACCCTTATCTTACTCAGCAGCCTCTTGTGTGGTACCTTGTCAAAAGTCTTCTGGAAATCCAAGTAGATAGCATCCATTGGCTCTCCTTGGTCTAACTTGCTTGTTACCTCCTCAAAGAATTAAAAGATACATTTATTCCTACTCTTTGTTTCTGTTTGGTAATCAATTTTCTATCCATCTCAATACACTACCCCAATCCCGTGTGCTTTAATTTTACACATTGATCTCGATGTCGAGCTTTGTCAAAAGGTTAGGGTGTAGGTTTGCTTTTTGCTCGCTGAGCTGTAGGTTTGATATCCAGACGTTTCATTACCTGGCTAGGTAACATCATCAGTAGCGACCTCCAAGTGAAGCGAAGCTGTTGTCTCCTGCTTTCTATTTATATCTTTCTCCTGGATGGGGTTCCTGGGGTTTGTGGTGATGTCATTTCCTGTTCATTTTCTGAGGGGTTGATAGATGGTATCTAGATCTATGTGTTTGTTTATGGCGTTGTGGTTAGTGTGCCAGGCCTCTAGGAATTCTCTGGCATGTCTTTGCTTAGCCTGTCCCAGGATAGATGTGTTGTCCCAGTCGAAATGGTGGCTTTTTTCATCCGTATGTAGGGCTACGAGGGAAAGAGGGTCGTGTCTTTGTGGCTAGCTGGTGTTCGTGTATCCTGGTGGCTAACTTTCTTCCTGTTTGTCCTACGTAGTGTTTGTGGCAGAGAAAATGAACAGGAAATTACATCATCACAAACCCCAGGAACCCCATCCAGGACAAACATATAAATAGAAAGCAGGAGACAACAGCTTTGCTTCACTTGAAGGTCGCCACTGATGATGTTACCTAGCCAGGTAATGAAACGTCTGGATATCAAACCTACAGCTCAGCGAGCAAACCTACACCCTAAACCTCAACCTGAGCTACAAACCTTCACAAACCTTGCAAAAATTTGTCAAAAGTCTTCTAAAAAAACAAATAAGTCATACCCATTGCCCTGATTTACTCTACGTGGTACTTCCTTGAAGAAATCTACCAGATTTGTGAAGCATAATTTCCCTTTTGTAAATCCTTACTGATTGTGCTGTTCTCCACAATTGTAGATGATGGACTCTAATATCTTGCTCTCTACCGCCGTTAGACTCAGTGGTCCATGATTGCCTACTTTTTCTCTTACCTCCATTCTTAAATAATGGAGTTACATTAACTAGCCTCCAATCTGTAGAAACTGTTCCAGAGTCTAAAGAATCTTGAATGATGACCACCAATGCATTCACTATTACTATGGTCACTTCCTTAAGCAAATTGAGATATGGATTACCAGGCCTTGGAAATTTATCAGCTTTCAATTCCATCAATTTCTTCAATTACTAATACAGATTTACTTCATTCCTCCTTCTCACTAAGCCCTGTGATTCCCATTATTTCTGGCGCGTTATTTGTGTTCTTCTTTACAAAGACAGAGATAAAGATTGAATTTAGTTTGTCAGCCATTTCTTTGCTCACAGTTATAAACTCCCCCATTTCTGATCATAAGCGAACTACATTAAGGGCTGCCCATTGTGTGATTAAGGTGCAATCACAGGAAATCTATAAATTGACTAATTGTTTCGTGATTGCTGTTAGCGAGGGCACATGGAATGCTGCAATTTAAAAACAGGTTGCTTTTTCCTCCAACCCACAAGGATCTCATTTTATACATCTCAATCATGTACCACTGCAGTCACCGCTGTTCCAAGGAAAACAATCCCAGTCTGTCCAATCTCTCTTCTTGAGGGAAATTCTGTCACCCAGGTAACATCCTGATAAATCTCCTCTGCACCCTCCCTCTTCTGTGAAATCAGTGGCCAGGGATGGACACTGAAGGTGTCAGAGTAATCAGGACAAGGAACATTGGGAATGTTCCAAAAGACGTGCTTGAGGAACCAAGGAAGAAGCAGCAACGTGGGGTTGTTTGGGGTCGAGGGGCCCAAACCAGTTCAACAAATGCTTACGAGGGGAGAAAGATTTAAAAAGGACATGTGGGATAAAGTTTTCACACACAGAATGACTAGTATGTGGAATGGACTGCCAGAGAAAGTGGTGAATGCAGATACACTGATTAAAAGACATTTGGATAATTACATGAAGAGGAGAGGTTTGGAGGGATATGGGCCAGGCGCAGGTGGGCCTAGTTAAGTTTGGGAACATGGTTGGTGTGGACTAGTTGGACTGAAGGGTCTGTTTCCATGTTGTATGACTCTGTGACCTACATTATATTTAAATAACAATGACGAGCTGAAGCGAATAAAGAAATTATTAACTGTACTAAGTGGTAAGGTTTATTGGATTACTAATGTTTAAATTGGTCTTGTAAGTGGTAGTGAGAAGAGAAATTATGATAATTTATTAACTTATTAAGGAAAATAATTACTCAATTAAAGCACAATAGAGGTGACTCGGCAGATGAGGTGTTGTGACTACAGAATGTGAGGTACCTGATTACCCCTGTGATCCAGGCCAATTATGCCTGGTTTGAGTCTCTGTGACTCCAGAATCTTTGATTTAAAGTTTATGAGTTGGAGGCTAAGGTGCAGCTACTGAGATATGTGAGGGAAGGGGAAAGTTACCACAACACTTTGGTGATATATCTCTTACATTAGGGTCTTCTGATTTGGTCAATAGTCAGGGATAGGAGGATGCGACTACGAGTGAGGCAGATAGAAGGGGAAAAAACTCAGTCTTGTTCCAGGCCTACCCGGGTCACTTCCCACAACTGCTTTATCGGTACATCGGTGAATATTTCGGTGCGGCTTCATGCTCTCGCCCTAACCTGGAAAAATTCATAAACTTTGCTTCCAGTTTCCACCCTTCCATCACCTTCACCTGGTCCATCTTCGACACTTGCCTTCCTTTCCTTGACCTTTCTGCCTCCATTTCCGGCAATAGTCTATCCACTAATATCCATTACAAACCCACTAACTCCCACAGCTATCTGGACTACAGCTCTTCTCACCCTACATCCCGTGAGACTCTATTCCTTTCTCTCAGCTTCTTCGCCTCCGCCACATTTGTTCCAATGAGGCCACTTTCCAAAGTGGTGCTCTTAATATGTGCTCCTTCTTCTCCAACCATGGCTTCCCACCTACAGTTGTTGACAGGGCTCTCGATAGCGTGCGGTCCATCTCCCGCACCACGACCCTCACCCCCTCCCTCCCTTCCCAGAACAAAGATAGGGTCCGTCTTGTTCTCACCTTTCACCCCACCAGCCTTCACATGCAAAGAATAATCCTCCACCATTTTTGCCAACTTCAACACAACGCCACCACTAAACACATCTTCCCTTCCCTCCCCCTGTCTGCATTCCACAAAGATCATTCCCTCCAGGACAACCTAGTCCACTCCTCCATCACACTTAACACCTCTCCCATCACACACGGCACCTTCCCATGCAATCGTAGAAGGTGCAACCTCTACCCCTTTACCTCTTCCATGCTCACCATCCAAAGGCCCCGGACACTCATTTCAGATTAAGCAGCGTTTCACTTGTACCTCTTTCAATTTGGTCTATTGCATTCGTTGCTCCCGATGTGGTCTCCTCTATATCGGAGAGACAAAACACCGGCTGGGTGATCACTTCGCTGAGCACATTCGGTCTGTACGCAATCAGGTCCCGGACCTTCCTGTGGCTTACCACTTNNNNTTTTTCACTGTTCTGTACCTCTTATTTCTTGATTGTCCCTCTTTCTCTCGCTCCCCACTCTCTCATCACCTTTTTCCTCTCCTCATCCCCTTTGTTATCCTTTTCCCCTGTTTTCCATTTTGCCTCTGCTTCACCCATCTCCCACATATTTTGTCACATAGCACTGGCTTCAGCCTTGGTCATTCACAGCTCCTAATCTCCCTATAATCTCTCTATGCACTGCCATTATCACCTCTTTATTGCTACTTTTGCTTCTGCAGCCATGACTCACCTTCTCTCAGCCTAGTATAAACGCCTCCCTATTTCTCCCTTTTTTTAGCTTTGACATAGAGTCAGTTAGACTCGAAACGTCAGCTCTTTTCTCTCCTTACAGATGCTGCCAGACCTGCTGAGATTTTCCAGCATTTTCTCTTTTGGTTTCAGATTCCAGCATCCGCCATAATTTGCTTTTATTTCAGCCTTTGCTATGGTCACAGAGGAATGAAGTATTTGAAACTTATCTGGACGTAAGTGGTGGTTGCAGAAGGGTTTGGATGATTGAGCAAGGTACCATGGTACAGGGAATCATTCAAAGGGGGTGGGGGGATTGATAGTGTTAATGGGAGTGTAATAATAATAGGAGACAGAATAGTCAGGGGATTGACACAATTCTCTGCAGCTACAAGGGAGAGTTCAGTCCTGGGCTGGAGAGCTCATTGCAATAAGGAAAAGGAAAGGGAATGAAGTATAAAAGTAGGGAGGTTTTGATTATACTATTCAAGGTACTAGTTAGATCACAGCAAGAATAGTGTGAACAGCAGTCCAGAGAAGATCTCTGGGCTGAAACAAGATATGGAGAAACTGTCTAATGAGGAGAGGTTAAGTAGGTTGGGTCTGTACTCATTGTAATATAGAAGAATGAGAGGTGACCTTATTGGAACATACAAGATTCTTAGAGGAGTTGACAGTATAGATATGGAGAGGTTGTTTCCCCTTGGTGGAAAGTCTAGGACCAGACAGCATCATCTCAGAATAAGGGGTGACCCATTTAAGACAGATATTTGGAGGAATTTCTTTTTCAGTGGGTTGTGAATCTGTAGAATTCTTCACCAAAGAGTACTGTCAAGGCTAGATCATTAAATATTCAAGGCTGAGATAGACAGATGTTTAATTGGTAAGGGAATGAAGAGTTAAGGGAAAAAGCAGGAAAGTGGTGTTGAGGATATTTGTATCAGCCATGATCTCATTGAATGTAGACTCAATGGGCTCAATGACCTATTTCTGTTCCAATTATTTATGGTCAGTTGTTGTGGTCCATGTAGGCACCAATAATGGGGATGGGACTCTGACGTCGGTTCTCTTAACGGAGTACGAGTAGCTTGGGACTAAAAGCAAAACTTTAAATATAATAATCTCTGTATTAGTGCCTCAGCCATAACAAAATTGTCATTGGGTAACTAAGATGAGAAAGTTAAATGCTTGACTCAAAGATTGGTGTGGGAGAAATGGATTCTGGCCCATGGGCAGTGCTATCAGTACTGGGGAAAGTACAGCTGTACCATTGCAATGGTATTAATCTGAATCATGCTGGGATCAGTGTTCTGTTGAGTTATATATTCTATTGAACTACCTAGGAGTTTAGTGAAGGATTTAAACTAAATATTGAGGTAATGGATCCAGGGGAAGATATGATAAATTGAATAGGGAAAGCAAGTCAAGACACCATGGTATCAGAAGGGTTAACAATGGACAGAGAATGACAGGAACAGACCTTCATAGAATTAAAATGAAAAATGTACTAATCACTACATGAAGGGCTAACTTCTGGTAATATATAACTGTTAACATGTTAAACAAGGGTATTCAGAATATGATGTCAAGGAAGGTAAAGAGGGTTAGAATAAAGATGTGCCATTATTTAATTAACTGTTGGCTGAACAAGCTCAAAGGGCTGAGTAGCGTCCTCCTGATCTGCGTTCGGGTTCAGATGGAGCTGACTAGAGGCTTGATACTTGTTTTCTGTTGCTTTCTTCTAGTGTGGTTGTGCTGAAGGCCTCACTCTTCCAAGATGAGCTGGGCTTTCCTGACGAGACTCCTTGAGGAGATCCAGAACCACTCCACGTTTGTTGGCAAAGTCTGGCTGATGGTCCTCATTGTTTTCCGCATTGTTTTGTTGGCAGTTGGTGGTGAACCTATCTACCATGATGAACAAAGCAAGTTCATGTGTAACACTCAGCAACCTGGTTGTGAGAACGTTTGCTACAATTCCTTTGCACCCCTTTCCCACATCCGGTTCTGGGTCTTCCAGATCATCATGATCACAGTGCCATCCGTTATATACCTGGGCTATGCCATACACCGGATAGCCCGGATAGAGGGTGCCCAACAGCCAAAACCCAAGAGAAAGATGCCCATTGTGCATCGGGGAGCTGCTCGGGATTACGAGGAGGCAGAAGGTGATGATGAGGAAGACCCCATGGTCTGCGAGGAGATTGAGCATGAACCTGAGACTGAGGCTGACAAGAAAGCTCCTGAGAAGAAGCCACATGATGGCAGGAGGCGTATCAAGGAAGATGGGCTCATGAAGATGTATGTTTTTCAGCTCCTGATGAGAACTCTGTTTGAAATTGGTTTCTTGGCTGCCCAGTATTTTCTATATGGGTTTGAAGTGCTTCCTGGCTTTGTGTGCAATACGATTCCTTGTCCGTACACCGTTGACTGTTTTGTGTCACGTCCCACAGAGAAAACCATCTTCTTGTTGGTCATGTATGTGGTCAGTGGTCTCTGCTTAGTGCTCAACTTTGCTGAGCTCTTCCACCTTGGCCTTGGCGGCATCAGGGATGGCTTGAGGGGCAGGCGGCTGGCCTCCCAGCTCTATTACTCCTCCAGGGGTGCCCCCTATGCCCCTCCGGGCTACCACTCTGTGCTTCACAAGGACAAGATCAAGCTGGGCAATGGGAACATGCCATACCACGACAACTTTGGTGCCCTAGCACCAGAGAGTTTTGAGATGTCTGAGATGGTTCACCGACACCTAAAGCTTGCTCAGGAACAACTGAACATGGCGTACCAAGCAACAGGAGAGCTCCCTCCCCAACCGAGGAGGGGCATCCTTGAGTCAAACTGTCCGACTGCTGAACAGAACCGACTGAAATTTGGTCAGGAAGGTGAAAAATCATGTCCTGAAAAAGCAGGTAAAATGGGTAATCATTAGTAACTTATAGAGGGCAGGCACGGCTCAGTGGATAACATTCTGACTTAGGAGATTGTGGGTTCAAAATGGAAGAGTGTTGGAGACATGAAACAACAACAGAGATTGCTAGGGAAAACTCAGCAGGTCAGTGAGCATCTGTGGAGAGAAAGCAGACTTAATGTTTCACTTCCAGTGTCCGTTCTTCAAAAGTGCCCTCTTTTAAGATACTATACAAAGACCCTGACGATTCTCTTAAATGCACGTAAAAGAACATGCGTCTTTGCTTTGTAATAGGATAGGGTTTTTTCCCCACAGTCTAAAGATCAATATTTATCCATATAATAATGTCACAGTAGACATGAGCCCAAATGTTCTAATCTGTTTGGAATCCCTCTTTCTGACCCAGATCAAATCTTTGTTTTAATTCATTCATGTGATTGTCGGTGTCACTGGCTGTGCCAATACTTTTTGCTCATCCCTAATTGCCCAGAATCACATATTATTATGGGTCTGGAATCACATGTAGGCAAGACCAGCTAAGGATGGAAGATTTCCTTCTCTAAAGGACATTAATGAACCATATAGCTTTCAGGTTAAAATTTAATCACTAGAATTCTGCCAAAGTGGTATTTGAGCCAAATTTCCTAGAATATCAACCTGGAGGTGTCTGGATTATTAGCTTAGTGACACAGGGAAGGCAATGGCCTTGTAGTTTTTATTGCTGGACTATTAATCCAAAGACTCTGGTAATGTTCTGCAGACATGGGCTCAAATCCTGCCATGACAGGTGGTGGATTTGAATTCAATAAGTAATTGGAATTAAGAGTCTAATAATGACTATGAAACTATTGTTGATTGTCAGTGAAAAACCAATCTAGTTCACTAATGTCCTTTAGAGAAGCAAACTGTCATTCTTACCGAGTTGGGCCGACATTTGACTTCAAACCCACAACAACGTGGTTGACACTTAACTTCCTTCTGGGCAATTAGAGATGGGTAATAAATGCTGGCCCAGCCAGTGACATCCACAATCTATGAATGAATTTTTAAGAATTACCATATGCCACCATATGACAACACTGACTACACCTGAAAGGTACATCATTGAATTTAAAGCACTTTGTAAAGTTCTTTATACACATGAACATATGAATTAGGAACAAGAGTAGGCCATTCAGTCCCTTGAACCTGCTTCATCATTAAATGGCTGACCTGATTTCTGGCTCAACACCACCTTCATATCTGTCCCCAAAATGTTTCACTCTGTAGTTAATAAACAAACCATTCCGTTTAGCCTTGCAAATATTGAAGGACCCCGCCTCCACTCCTCGCTGAGGAAGAAAATCCCAAGTGAAATCCTTCAGTAAATGGAAATTGTTTGCTTGTCGTTACCTGGTCTGGCCTACATGTGACTCCAGATCTACATCAATGTGGGTGACTCTTAAGTACCACCTGGGCAATTAGGGATGGGCAATAAATGCTGGCCTAGCCAGTAATGTCTTCTTCCTATGAATGAATTTAAAACAAAAGGACAATGATATGAAGGGTTTCTAATGTCATTAATAGCTTGGGTTTGAAAGCTCCCCTCATATCTGCAGTGGTCTTCACAGATGATAAAAATCTTCGAGGAAAAAGTGAGGACTGCAAGATGCTGGAGATCAGAGCTGAAAATGTGTTGCTGGAAAAGGGCTTATGCCCGAAATGTCGATTCTCCTGTTCCTTGGATGCTGCCAGACCTGCTGCGCTTTTCCAGCAACACATTTTCAGCTCTTCACAGATGATGCCAAATGTAGAAAGGCTGTGTGGGAATGGGGAGAAAAAAAAATTAAGCATGATCTTGGAAAGGACATTTGAATATGTCTCACAGATATTCATGTGATCCCAAGACAAGTTACAGCCAATGAGGTGCTTGAGAAGCGTACCTACTGTTTTAATGTCAAGAAGAGTGGTGATGTGGGAGCAGATGTGCACAGCAAGCTTTCAAAGCGATTAAATATTGGGCATGCAGCACCACTGACACCTTTGATCTTCTGTAAAGGCATGATGGGCAAAATTGCCTCTCTGATATTGCCCAGCAGGCTTGAGGGTTTAAATATTCCCCTCCTCCTGTGTAGCAGCTTTGTAGGGCTGAATAGCCCCCAGACTTGTATAAACAGCTAACAGACTTCCTTGATCATGCATAACAGTTTTAGGGTTTGAATTACCCCCTCCAGTTCTAGTGTAAAATACAGGAGAGGCTGGATGGCCTTCTTCTGTCTTTATGTAAGAGGCTCGAGCAATTTATGGACTCCCTTTATTGTTTCTTTCTAATCTCACTGATCATTTGGGTAATTCACTTGATCCCTCGCCAGCCCATTGGGTAATCATTTCTTCTGTTATCTTCCATAGGTCTGCGAGGGTGATGCTGATGGGATGGGCTCTTCGACTTTGAGATTCAAAGAGAGTCGATGCTTGAAGCAACAAAGGGATCTTAACTGGAAAGACTCACATTTCATTCTCAATCTTTCAGCTTTAACATCACCAACTTGCAAAAGCAAAACTACTGGAAATAACTGGGTTGGGAGGGGACACTGGATTTCGGGCTGGGTGTGAAGGCAGGGCAATGGGGATCAGGGTGAAGTTTAGACAAACTTGACAAGTGCTGAGAATTTTAAGTCCAGTAATTGTTGGATTGACTGTAGGGTCCAAGACATATCTTGTAGTGTTTGAGGCACTGAGACCCAGGTTTCATAATTGAAACGGAGGCCCCTTGCCTGGGGACTGAAGATGGAGCTGAGGGGCTGACCCTCTCCTTAAACAGGTATAATCTAATAGAACTGGTTCAGCCAGATAGATCATAGCTTTTCCTTTTCATTATTTCATTATTGATCATTCAGTTTGTTTCTCTGGTCTTGGGTTAGTTAAATTCTTCATGAAATCTTTACTTGTGGTTGGGTTTAGGTAAATATTAACAAAAAAATAATCTGTATAGTGATAGGACAATTAATGACAAATTGTTTTGTTTAGTCATAGAACATACAAGAATCATGTTACTTTGAGTGAGAGCAACAATGAACAGAGTTAAATTTGTTGATGATCTTATTTCTTACACTTTGGTGCTTTTGATACACTGTTTTGCTTCATTTGTGACTATTTCACTGGTTTGGGCCTACTGGGCCTTCTCCAGCAGGTTGCCATGCTTACCAGGTTGTTTTTGGGTGTGTGTGCGTTTCCTCTTTCTTTCTCTGTCAACTTAAACATTTGTTATTATTCTTCACGTGATTTATGTATGTATTTTTTAAAAACTATCATTCATTGTAAGTTTGGGTTTTTTGAGTTTGTAACCGGTGGGTTTTCTATATATCTGAAGTTAATAATTAACTTGTCAGTATTTCTATAGCCATGGTGATTTTCTTTAAAACAGTTTTGAGGTTTAGCTTTAGAATTATTAGGTAGTTTTTGCACGTTGGTAGGGTTTACGACCAAACAAAATAAACAAGCTCCAGTCTAGAAGATCCAAGAGAGGATTTTTTAAGCTTAAGGGAAATACCCATAGAATGGGAATATTTTTCCCTAGTTTTGAGTCATCCTGTGAAACCCTTTACTAAAGGTGGCTGTATAAAGAAAGTCCTTGAGAAGGATATAGTGCAACCATATTATCTTAAGAGGAAAGCATTAGAGATAATCCCAGTTCAAAAAGTTGGGATAAAACTTTTAAGAGGTTACTTGAAGCTGAGTGTTTAAACTCAGGTACATAATAGCTCCAGGAAGCAATGTATCTGCAGTTCCAGTCTTTAAATTGAAGTCATCAAGGGACTTAATTGCACTCAAGTGTTAGATTCAGGAATTATGGTCTGAGTACTATGTGAGTAATGCTTTTAGGTAAGATACACAGTGTGTTTTTTTAATACTGTAAGAGTAGTGTGCTTTGGATACTACAAAAAAGCTGTTGTTTATCTTTTCAATATATAAAGGAGTGCTTTGGAATTAATGGGATTATACTTTTGCTATTTGTTTAAAAACCTTTGAATTTGTATTATAGATAGTTTACTTTATTTGATTTTATCCTCATTTCTTTTGATAATAAACATTTGGTTTATTGTTAAAATAAAATCTGCAGCATTGTCAGATTATATTTCATGGGATAGAACATATTATTAAAACCAGAACAAATCAAAATATGGTCTAACAACCTAGGGTAAAACTGCTGCCTCACAGCACCAGGGACCAGGGTTCGATTCCAGCTTTGGGTGACCGTCTGTGTGGAGTTTGCATAGTTTCCCTGTGTCTGCATGGGTTTCCATTGTGTGCTGTAGTTCCCTCCCACAGTTCAAAGACGTGCCGGTTAGGTGGATTGGTCCCAAGGGATCCTTCCATATCCATCACAAATTCACCTGCACCTCCACACACATCATTTACTGCATCCGCTGCACCCGATGTGGCCTCCTATACATTGGGGAGACAGGCCGCCTACTTGCGGAACGTTTCAGAGAACACCTCTGGGACACCCGCACCAACCAACACAACCGCCCGTGGCTGAACACTTTAACTCCCCCTCCCACTCCACCAAGGACATGCAGGTCCTTGGCCTCCTCCATCGCCAGACCATGGCAACATGACGCCTGGAGGAAGGGGGACTCATCTTCCGCTTAGGAACCCTCCAACCACAAGGGATGAATGCAGATTTCTCTACCTTCCTCAATTCCCCTCCTCCCACCTTTTCTCAGTCCCAACCCTCGGACTCAGCACCGCCTTCTTGACCTGCAATCTTCTTCCCGACCTCTCCATCCCCAACCCCCCTCCGGCCTATTCCTTCCACCTATTGCAATCCCAATGCCCCTACCCCAAGTCCCTCCTCACTACATTTTATCTTAGCCTGCTTGGCACACCCTCCTCATTCCTGAAGGAGGGCTTATGCCCGAAACATCGATTCTCCTGCTCCTTGGATGCTGCCTGACCTGCTGCGCTTTTCCAGCAACACATTTTC
>NC_057716.1:105183817-105198849 GCF_004010195.1 Chiloscyllium plagiosum
GCTCTTCCTCCAACCGTCATGTTGTTGTGGTCTGGCGATGGAGGAGTCCAAAGACCTGCATATCCTTGGTGGAGTGGGAGGGGGAGTTAAAGTGTTGACCCTGTGGCTCAACACTTTAACTCCCCCTCCCACTCCACCAAGGATATGCAGGTCTTTGGACTCCTCCATCGCCAGACCACATCAACATGACGGTTGGAGAAAGAGCGCCTCACCTTCCGCCTAGGAACCCTCCAACCACAAGGGATGAATTCGGATTTCACCAGTTTCCTCATTCCCCTCCCCCCACCTTGTCTCAGTCAAATCCATCGAATTCAGCACCGCCTTCCTAACCTGCAATCTTCTTCCTGACCTCTCCACCCCCACCTCAGTCTGACCTATCACCCTCACCTTGACCTCTTTCCACCTATCACATTTTCGATGCCCCTCCCCCCTACCTTTTATCTTAGCCTGCTGGACAAACTTTCCTCATGCTCTACGGTAGGTTGGTGCAATTTCGATGGACTGTTCATGCTTCTGAACATCTCTGGTTATTTTGGAGAGTTCACTCCATCTCATCAACTTGGTTTAATCAAAGTTAATACTATTAATCAACAGAAACTGATCCACTCTCTCTATACCTCCTCCACTCCCTGTCCCTCTTTCCCCCTCCCTAACTCACTGCACTCTCTACATATCGAGGGCTGAAGGGCCTGTTCTGCGTTGTTTGTTCTATATTCTCTTTCCCCTCCCTTTATTGCACACCCACTCCTTCCCTGCTTTCTGTCACTGTTTCTTTCCTATCTCTCTCCGCCCTTCTCTCCACATTGTCTCATTCCTCCCTCTCTCTACACATTCTCTCACCCCTCTCTCCACTCCCCCTCTCTTTCACACTCACGTAACCTTTCCATTTCCCTCTGCAGATTCTTTGTGTCCTCCTCACATTTGCTTTACCATGTATTTTTTCGTCAGCCTGATTTGGATGTGTTGTGGAGGAAATCACAAGTCTCGGATTCGGAATTGGGATTCAACGACAGAGTTTTTTTGTACAAAGAAACTAGAGCTCTGGGCGAATGAGAGAGACAGAGAGAGATGGCCGGAGCACGGCTGTCAGCTGCCAACCTTCTCTCACCCTCAGAGCATATGTCATGACATTTTATACATTTCATGGAAAACATTACAGAGTTATTGTCAGTTTCAGAGGAATGTTACAGAGTCATTATCAGTTTCAGAGGAATGTTACAGAGTCATTGTCAGTTTCAGCAGCTATGTAAATGTCCATTACTGCAGTAATTGGTCATGATCGTTTTCCATTATTGCAAATCTAAGGTATTAACACTTGTATACAAGCAGCCTCATGTAGTTAACATCTCTATTAAAGGTGGTGGCTGGACTCAGACACTTCTGTGGGCAGTAGACATTACTGATGTGTAATCTCTCCCTCACCCACCTTAAACGAATTATCTATGCTCTGTGTCTATTGTGCTGATATCCTGTTGGCCTCAGGCAGTACCTGTGTGTGCTTTGCTGTATTTTTCCATGTAATGGCTCAGCGGCCATCTTGTGTCTGTGTGCTCCCTGTCAGCATGCCCCGTATCAACTCCCACTTCACTCCCCCCTTTGTGGTCACGGAGGCGACTTTGGAGATCTCCTGCAGACCACCCAATTCACATGTAGAGGTAGGTCTTTTCTAAAGTCGCTCCCTCACCACCAGACGCATGGAAGAAGAACGCCTCATCTTCCGCCTCGGAACACTTCAACCCCAGGGCATCAATGTGGATTTCAACAGCTTCCTCATTTCCCCTTCCCCCACCTCATCCTAGTTTCTAACCTCCAGCAACACGATCCCCTTGACTTGTCCGGACTTTTCCGACCTGCCCAGCTATCCCCTTGACTTGTCCGGACTTGTCCAACCTGCCCAGCCCCTTTTCCACCTATCCACTCCACCCTCTCCTCCCTGACCTATCACCTTCATCTCCTCCCCCACTGACCTATTGTACTCTATGCTACTCTATCCCCACCCCCACCCTCCTCTAGCTTATCTCTCCACGCTTCAGGCTCTCTGCCTTTATTCCTGATGAAGGGCTTTTGCCCGAAACGTCGATTTCGAAGCTTTTCGGATGCTGCCTGAATTGCTGTGCTCTTCCAGCACCACTGATCCAGAATCTGGTTTCCAGCATCTGCTGTTTTTACCTCTTTTCTAAGGTCTCCCCATCCTGAGGGGTGTCGAGGAATGCGAGTTTCGTTGGGGGATCTTCTGTAGTGACACTCGCTCCTGGCATGGCCTGAGCCAGTAACACCTTACAGCAAAACTTTAAACACCAAGGCCTAGGCAGAATACCAGTATGAGTGAAAGAATGAGAACCATCCCATGTGCCAAATAGGGTTCCCTGGATTTGCCTATCAGCTATCTCCTCCTATGGCTCCTTATCTGAAGTCATCTAGCTGCTGCGGAATGTTTTTGATTGTCTGTGTAATATTGTAAGAATTGTCAATGGCATGGGTTATACTTGTCACCAATGATTGTCCATACTCCCCCTTGCTGGGCGAACTGATCATCCACCGAGTAACATGTCTGCTGTGCGTAAAGTGTGAGTTCAGCCAATTCACCATTGATTGCTTGTAGAGCCTTTGATGTATTGTTGCCTAAGATAGTCAATCCACATACAATATAGTTTTGGTTTTTAGCACTGACGACCCCTTCTGTCCCCACAACCCCTCCCCCCACCAAAGACAGAGATCCCAAAAGCCCATACCTAGGTGATGATCCCGGTGCAGTGGAGATTTGCCAATCAGCACAGATTTCCCAGCTGATGGAGCAGGTCACTATCCTTCTCTGAACATGTCCTGCATTGGGGCATGGTACAGTGAGGGGTCCTATCATTCCTACTGCGAAAAAGTTCGGGAGGTTTGGTGTGAGAGTAGCATAAATCCCCTTAAATAAGAAAACAAATCCCTTTGCTGCCCTATAGCATACAGTGTCCTGTTCCTGGACCTGTTTGTCTACCCATCTTGGAACATAGAACATAGAACAATACAGCGCAGAACAGGCCCTTCAGCCCTTGATGTTGTGCCGACCTGTGAACTATTCTCAGCTCGTCCCCCTACACTCTCCCATCATCATCCAAGTGCTTATCCAAGAATTGTTTAAATCTCCCTAATGTGGCTGAGTTAACTACATTGGCATTCCATGCCCTTACCACTCTCTGAGTAAAGAACCTGCCTCTGACATCTGTCTTAAATCTATCTCCCCATAATTTGTAGTTATGCCCCCTCGTACTAGCTGACGTCATCATCCTCGGAAAAAGACTTTCACTGTCTACCCAATCTAATCCTCTGATCATCTTGTATGTCTCTATCAAATCCCCTCTTAGCCTTCTTCTTTCCAATGAGAACAAACTCAAGTCTCTCAGCCTTTCCTCATAAGACATTCCCTCCAGACCAGGCAACATCCTGGTAAATCTCCTCTGCACCTTTTCCAATGCTAAAAAGACTTTCACTGTCTACCCAATCTAATCCTCTGATCATCTTATATGTCTCTATCAAATCCCCTTTTAGCCTTCTTCTTTCCATTGAGAACAAACTCAAGTCTCTCAGCCTTTCCTCATAAGACATTCCCTCCAGACCAGGCAACATCCTGGTAAATCTCCTCTTTTCCAATGCTTCCACATCCTTCCCAAAATATGGTGACCAGAACTGTACACAATATTCCAAGTGTGGCCGCACCAGCGTTTTGTATAATTGCAGCTTGATATTGCGGCTCCGGAACTCAATCCCTTTACCAAGGAAACCTAACACACCGTATGCCTTCTTAACAGCACTATCAACCTGGGTGGCAACTTTCAGGGATCTATGAACATGGATTCCAAGATCCCTCTGCACATCCATGCTACCAAGAATCTTTCCGTTGACCCAGTACTCTGCCATCCTGTCATTCTTCCCAAAGTGCATCACCTCACATTTAGCTGCATTGAACTCCATTTGCCACCTCTCAGCCCAATTATGCAGTTTATCCAAGTCCCCCTACAACCTGTAACATTCTTCCAAATTGTCCACTACTCCACCGACTTTAGTGTCATCTGCAAAATTACTAATCCATCCACCTATGCCTGAGTCTAAGTCATTTATGAAAATGTGAAACAGTAGTGGTCCCAAAACAGATCCTTCTGGTACACCACTAGTGACTGGACTCCAGACTGAATATTTTCCATCAACCACCATTTACTGCCTTCTTTCAGAAAGCCAGTTTCTAATCCAAGCCACTAAATCACCCTCAATTCCATGCCTCTGCATTTTCTCCAACAGCCTACCATGTGGAACCTTATCAAAGGTTTTACTGAAGTCCATGTATACTATGTCAACTGCTCTACCCTCATCTACATGCTTGGTCACCTTCTCAAAAAACTCAATGAGGTTTGTGAGACAAAATCTGCCCTTGACAAAACCATGTTGACTATCTGAAATCAAATTGTTGCTTGCTAGATGATTATAAATCTTATCTCTTATAATCCTTTCCAAAACCTTTCCTACAACAGAAGTAAGGCTCACTGGTCTATAATTACCTGGGTCATCTCTACTGCCCTTCTTGAACAAGGGCACAACATTTGCAATCCTCCAGTCCTCTGGTACTAAACCAGTAGAAAATGATGACTCAAATATCAAAGCCATAGGCTCTGCTATCTCCTCCCTAGCTTCCCAGATAATCCTCACATAAATCCCATCAGGTCCAGGGGACTTGTCTACTTTCACCCCTGTTCATGACTAACCTCGATCCTTTCTAGTCTGATATCCAGTATCTCATTCGTCTCCTCTACAATACTCTCCTTTTCCTGAGTGAACACCGATGAGAAATGTTCGTTTAGCATTTCTCTGATCTCCACAGGGTCCACACTCAACTTCCCACTTCTGTTTTTGACTGGCCCTATTCCTAACCTAGTCATTCTTTTATTCCTCACATACCTATAGAAAGCTTTAAGGTTCTCCTTTATTCTATTTGCTAAGACTGCCCGTGTCCTCTTAACTCTCTCTTTACATCCTTCCGAGCTGATCTGTAATTCTCCATCGCCTCATCTGAACCATCTTGCCTCATCAACACATAAGCCTCCTTCTTCTTTGTAACAAGAGATGCAATTTCTGTTGTAAACCATGGTTCCCTTACCTTATCACTTCCTCCCTGCCTGACACAGGCATACCTATCAAGGACACGTAATATCTGTTCCTTAAACCAGCCCCACATTTCCATTGTCTGCATCCCCTGCACTTTGCTACCCCATTCTATGCATCCTAATTCTTGCTCAATCGCATTATAATTGCCTTTGCCCCATTGATAACTCTTGACCTGTGACATGTACCTATTCCTTTCCATCGCTAAACTAAATGTAACTGAATTATGGTCACTCTCTCCAAAGTGCTCACCTACAACTAAATCAAACACCTGGCCTGGTTCACTGCCAAGCACCATTTCCAGTGTGACCTCCCCTCTTGTTGGACCTTCTACATACTGTGTCAGGAAACCCTCCTGTATACATTGGACAAAAACTGATCTATCCAACATACTAGATTTATAGCATTTCCAGTCAATGTTGGGGAAGTTAAAGTCCCCCATAATGACCACCCTGTTCCTTTCACTCCTACCCAAGATAATTTTGCCAATCCTCTCTTCCACCTCCCTGGAATTCTGCGGAGGCCTATAAAAAACTCCAAGCAATGTGACCTCTCCTCCCCTGTTTCTAACATCAGCCCACACTTCCTCAGTAGACGAGTCCTTGTCAAAAGTTCTCTCAGCCACCATTATACTATCCTTGACTAACAAGGTCACACCTCCCCCTCTTTTACCACCTTGCCTAAAGATCTGAATCCTGGAACCTGCAACATCCATTCCTCACCCTGCTCTATCCATGTCTCCAAAATGGCCACAACATCGAAGTTCCAAGTACCACAAGGTCACACCTCCCCCTCTTTTACCACCTTGCCTAAAGATCTGAACCCTGGAACCTGCAACATCCATTCCTCACCCTGCTCTATCCCTGTCTCCAAAATGGCCACAACATCGAAGTTCCAAGTACCGATCCATGCTGCAAGCTCACCTACTTTATTTCGGATACTTCTGGCGCTGAAGTAGACACACTTCAAACCAGTTTGCTGTCTGCCAGCACATTCCTGTAACCCTGGAGTCCAGTGGTTCCGCAGTGATCTGGGTGTAGTTTGGGGGTTTCCCCATGCTTTTCCCAGCACACTGCCTCCGTATGACCTGCTCTATTGCAGTGGCTGCAGTACTTTACGCTGTTCCTTGTCCTATTCCCTAGCTGTGGGGCCCTACGGTCTCTGGCAAATTGTCCCTGCCGGACACAGTTGTAACAGGATAGTTTGGTTCTGCCTTCACCTCCATTCCAGTAGGCTGCTCTGTTGGGTTTTGTTTTTATTGCGGGAGCTTCTGCCTCCTAACCCCGCTAGCCCACTCTACCGGATCATCATAATTTTGTAAGAGAAAGTGAGGACTGCAGATGCTGGAGATCAGAGCTGAAAAATGTGTTGCTGGAAAAGCGCAGCAGGTGAGGCAGCATCCAAGGAGCAGGAGAATCGATGTTTCGGGCATAAGCCTTATGGCCGGCACAGTGGTTAGCACTGCTGCCTCACAGCACCAGGGACCCGGGTTCAATTCCCACCTCAGGTGACTCTCTGTGTGGAGTTTGCACATTCTCCCCGTGTCTGAGTGGGTTTGCTCTGTCATAATTTTGTGACAATATTACTCCCATTTTCAGGCTGGATTGATGGGCGCTAGAGAGCATGTCTCTGAAAACCTGAATGAGTGCCCGGTCCCCACGATCTGGGTTTGCTTGATCTGAGCACTCCTAGTATACCCAAAATAATCGTTCCCCATACTCAGAGGCTCCTTCCCCTTTCAGCTGGTTAGCGATCGCAATTCTGCTCCAGTTTGTGGGAGCATTTCCTAATACCTGCTTGATCTCTTCTTTAAAATGGGCGAAGGGGGCCTGCTGTGCATCTATTTCAGCTGTAAGGGCAATGGCATGTGTCCACCGTCCTCCCCTATAGTCTCGGGCTGCTGTGACTTCGGGTCCGCCAGCTACTTGTCTCCATTTGTCTGCTGGGCAGGCTGCCGGGACCAGCTGGTGTATGTTCCTCAAGTGCAGTTAGTGCCCTACCCATACACCATGTAGCTCTTCCCAGAACCTCATGTTTGCACTTCGGGGCTGTAATTTGCCCAGGGAGGCATGATTTATTGCCTCCCACCAACTCCACCACCCCCTGCCCTGGGTAAATGGTTTATAGTTTGCTTTTGCCTTCAATTCTGTCCCCCCTCTAGTGACTGGCACTAGATTATATTCTTGCACTTCCTGCTCTGCTGAGGGAGCAGTTGGTCCCTGCTGGATGGTTTTGTAGGAGGGGAGAGAGTCAGATCCCTTTCTTCCTGTACTTTTTCTATTCTCTCCTCCAGCTCCTCAATTCGTTCTTGGCCTTTTCTCCACCTGCTGGTGGAGGCACCTACTTGTTCAATTAGGCCTGCTAATTGGTACACTAACATTACCTCTATCTTTTTAATTTTATTTTGTTTTTCTTTGTCAATCCAATTCCACTGTGTACTAAAGTCTGGGATGGGTCCCAACCACTTTTCTTCCTCTGTTCTCTCAGCGCTGGTCTGTCTGTCTTGTAGTTCTCAATATGGGAACATGTAGCATTCTCTTTAAAATCCTGATCTGCCATCTCGCAGATTGTGTACTCCCAGATACCACCAACAGTAAAGTGTCCTTAACCAGTGGGACTTCTCTACCCCCGGCCATTAATACTGTCCCAGCACTGTCCGTACAGCCGTAGGAGACTCCTAGCAAGGTGTGCTCTCTACTGGTAGGACTTGTCTACTCTTTCAGCCACTACTACTAGTCGGTACCTACCGGTTGGCTCAATAGGGTGTGCTCTCTACTGGGACTCCTCTACCCTCTTGGCCACCTCTACTGTTCCAACACTGCCTGATAGGCCCGGAGACCTACTTCTAGCCAGGTGTGCTCTCTACCGGCAGAACCTTTTACCGTCCCGGCCACCACCACAATTCAAGCTCGGTTGTTCTACTACGGACTATCAGGGTATCACGGTTACTCACAGTGCACATACATCCCACCTTGGTAATGTGCAGCTCCACTGGAACTTGACTCTTGGTCAGAGTGATCAGCTCCTTTTCCTCCCCAATTCAATTTAAGACACAATAACAGACAGCACCTGACCTTCGACTAGGCTCTAACTGGACTCTGTGTTGCTCGCCCCTACAGGGTCCAATGTTACCCAACGTTGCCACTTGGGCTTCACAACTCCTGGTGCCCTTGGCACTTCAATTCCCACTTCAATTCCCAACCATTGCGTGGGAAGGCTACCCTTCGAACAACCAGTTTAGGGCAGTGTTTTTGAGGCAGGCACTACCTTGTCCTCTGGTTGTTTCAGCACAAGCAGCTGGTTATCACACCAGTTAGTACACTTTCTCATTAACGCTCCACAGGCATGCACTGATACACAACCGAGTACTATCACACCAGTTACAATGTATACCCTTTTAAACTGTGTCTTTGGCCCGGTCTGACTCTTCCTGTTTGTACATTCAAAGTGTATCTTACCCCGCCAGACCACCAGGAATAAGAGATCCTGCCGACTACGTCAATTGTTGTGGGGAAATCACAAGCTCTCGGATTCAGAATCAGGATTCAACGACAGAGTTTTTTGTACAAAGAAACTGGAGCTTCGGGGAGAGAGAGAGATGGCCGGAGTATGGCTGTCATCTGCCAGCCTTCTCTCACCCTCAGAGCACATGCCATGACATTTTAGACATTTCATGGTATAATGGTCTAGATATCGAGTCTTTGCTTGTGCAGCATGGTTTGTTTACAGAAAACATTATAGAGTCATTGTTAGTTCCAGGGGAATGTTACAGGGACATTGTTAGTTCCAGAGGAATGTTACAGAGTCATTGTCAGTTTCAGCAGCTATGCAGAAGTCCATTGCTGCAGTAATTGGTCATGATCGTTCTTCCTGAGAAGGAAGATCGTTTTCCATTACTGCAAATCTAAGGTATCAACACCTGTATACAAGCAGCCTCGGGTAGTGAACATTTCTACTGAAGGTGGTTGATGGACTCAAGACACTCAGCGGGCAGTAGATGTTACTGATGTATATTCTCTCCCCCACCCACCTTAAACTAATCACCTATGCTCTGTGTCCATTGTGCTGGTATCCCCTGTTGGCCTCAGGCAGTATCTATGTATGCTTCATTGTACTTTTCCATGTAATGGCTCAGCGGTCATCTTATGTGCTAAGTGACCAACTTATGGCTCAGCGGCTATCTTGTGTCTGTGTGCCCCATGTCAGCATGCCCTGTGTCAACTCCCACTTCAGATGCATTGAGGAACATAGGAAGATAAGGACAGGGTTGGGGCATTCAGCCCCTCAAGCCTGTTTCATCCTTTAATGAGATCATGGCTGATCTGTGTTTACTCAACTCTATTTACCTGTGTTTGGCTCATATCACTTTATACCTTTACTTAACAAAGCTTTAAAATTAGCAATTGATCTAGTGTCTACTGCCAGAGTTCCAAACATCTACCACTCTTTGTGTGTAAAATTACTTCCCAAAATCTCTCCTGAACAGACTGTCCCTAATTTTTAGAACATGCACCTAATTTTCGAATCTCCAGTCAGTATACATATCCTTATCTATCCTCTCTTTTGCTATTAATATCTTGAAGGTTTGATCAGATCACCCCTTGACTTTCTAAGTTCTAAAGATAGCAGACCTAATTTGTACAATCTTTCCACATAACTTTACCCCTAAAGTCTGGGTATCATCCTGTAAACCTGAGTTGTGCTCCCTCCAAGACAATACATCCTTTGTCAAATGTTTTCAGTGAGGCAAGATATGCATTCAACCCTAAGAAATAACTCATGAAGGCCCTTAAGGTTCTTTCCCCAGGTCAACATTTTTCACTGGTAAGGCTGTAATTTACTTGCTCACTCCCAGTCCCCTGAATCCTCTATCTACATCATAGTCTCCTATGTCTGAGTCACTCAAAACAATTCATTAAACTGCAGAGACAGAAGAATTGCAAACAAAAACTGAAGAAACTCAGCAGATCTGGCAGCAACTCAGGCAAGAGAAACAGAGTTAAGGTTTCATGTCAATATTCTTTTACCTGAATGAATAATAAAAGTTTTGCTGTGCACTGTTTAGCTGTCAACATGGCAATAGTAATTGTACTTCAAAAGGGCTTCACTGACCTTCGCCGGGGGTAATTAAGCTTGGGCAGTAACACAACTATATCTCATGAACTAATTTTTGAAAGCATTTTTGTTTATTCACTCATGGGAGTTGCTGGTTCTGCCAACATTTATTGCCCATCCCTAGTTGCCCCTTGAGAAGGTGGTAGTGAGCTGTCTTCTTGAATTGCTGAAATCTATGGGCTGTAGAGTAGACCTACAAGTCCTTAGAGCCAAATTTCTAAAATTTTGACCCAGCAACACTGAAGAAAGGTGATATATTTCCAAGTCAGGATGGTGAGTGGTTTGAATGAATGGCAAAGATCTTGCTGTGTAGTATTTGGCTGCTGGAATTCCGACATAACAATGGTAACAAAACAACATTTGAGATGTCCTGGGGTTGTATCAGGTGCTATATCAACATAAGTTATTCGTCTTTCAAATTGCTTAAGTCTTCATTGCATCCTACAAGTTGAAGACCTTAATCCAAAAACAACAGCTTTTTATTGTGGAACGTATTCTTCACAAGGAAGAAGGACTTATCCTTCCAGGCCAATCAAACAGTGATAATGCTATTTCTCATTCCTCTTCACCCCTAAATTTTCCTGCTCCACGACACTCCTCAGGAAAATCATGCTCTCAGATAGATTTTAATGGCAATGTCTTGCTTGGCTGTTAACGTTTCATCATTATTATTTCACTGTGATCTCACTCTCCAGACATAGAGTTGGGAACTGTTAATCTTGAAAAAATCCCTTTCAGAGATTATACAAATTAGGCCTGTTTTCTCTAGAATTTATTAAATGTGTATGAGGTCAGGTTTAGAACATTAGTGATTCATAGAAACATAGAAAATTGGAGTAGGAATAGACTATTCATCCATTTGTGCCTGCTTCACCATCCATTATAACTCTGGCTGATCATTCAACTCAGGGCCCTAATGTTGCTTTCTCCTTTTTGATTCCTTTGGCACCATGAACTATTTCTAATGCCTTCTTGAAAACATTCAATGCTTTGGCCTCAACTGACGTCTGTAGGAGAGACCACAGGCTCACCACTCTCCCAATGAAGAAATTTCTGCTCATTTCAGTCCTAAATGGCCTATCATGTGTCCTTACACTGTGATCCCCTGGTTCTGGACTCTGGGACATTGACCCTGTCTTGTCCTGTTGGAATTGGCAAGATTTCTATAGGATGCCAATACCCCCCTCACATTTCCCCAGGAGTATGTCTGATGTTTGGCAAATGTCACTGGCCATATTCAACTTTAACACATTTTGGAGATCAGCCAGCTACCCCTGGCTGTTATTGCACACTATGAGGTGCCCTTAAGAAGGTAGTAGAGGGTGTTTATCCTTAACTGTTACAGGTAGGCTGTTGGCTGCTATCTTATTAGAGAGAGACATCTGGGAATGATCAGCATACCTTAGGTAAAGAGCAAAGTTGAGGAGGCCATGGTTAATGATGACAACACAATAATATACAATACAATACAGCATAGAAGCATGTTCTTCAGCCCACCAAGCTGATTCTACTTAGACCTGCTACTTATTGCCCATATGTGGTTTCTATCCGTCTGTGAGCTTCCCATTCATGTGTTTATAAAGATATAACTTAAGCATTGCTAATGTGGCTCCTTCCACCACCACCACCATTCCAGGCACCCATCGTCCTGTATGAAAAGTTTTTCCTGCACTTGTCCCCTAAACTTTCTTCCTTTCATCTTGAACCTGTACCCTCTTACAGTTGACCTTTCCGCTTTAGAAAAAACCCTCTGACAATCCACCTATCTATAACTCGTAATTTTGTAGACCCCTCAGCCTCTGTCTTTCCAGTGAAAACAATCCAAGTTTATCCAACTTCTCCTCATAACTAAAACCCTTCAGACCAGGCAACGTCCTTGTAAAGCTTCTGTGCACCCTCTCCAAAGCATCCACATCCTTCTGGTGGCGATCAGCACAACATGTAATATTCCAAACATGGCCTAACTTAGGTTTTATACAGCTGTAACATAACTTGTCAGTTTTTATATTCAACGCCCGGCCAATGAAGGCAAGCATGTTGTATGCCTTCTTGACCAATTATCCATCTGTGTTGCCACATTCAGGCATCTGTGGACCTGTACACTTAAATCCCTCTGTGTATCAATGCTCCAAAGGGTTCTGCCATTTATTGTATAATTTACACTTGAATTTGACCTTCCAAAATTTATCACCTCGCATTTGTCGAGATTAAACTCCACCTGCCATGTCTCTGCCTAAATCTGTAATTTACCTATAATCCACTGTATCTTTTGACAACCTCAGCCTATCCAGAATTGAATTTTTGCTGGTGTCTCTGTGTATAACAAACCAGAGTCCGTTGTTGGAAATTGGGAGTTCCTTTAAAACAGAACTTTTCTAGCATTTCTTATGTAACATGAGATCTCATTTAACTACTTTTACAGCAATGACTTACTTTCCCTAAACATCAACAATTATGAATTAACAGAACAAATGGAAAGCAACAGTAAAAACCATTGAGGCCCACAGGGGAAAGCAATTTATTAGTGGTAGTGTCAGTGGACTAGCAATCCAGAGATTCAGGTAATGCTCTGGGGAATTTGGGTTCAAAATCCTGCCAGATGGTGAAATCTAAATCCAACTTTAAAAAAGTTTGAAATTAAGAGCCTGACGATGGTCACGAAACCAAGCTAATTTTTGAGGAAAACACAGATCTGGTTCGTTACTGCGGACGACCCAACCACATTTCTTCCCTTTAGCGAAGGAAATTGCTGTTTCTGTCTGGCTACTTGTGACTGCAGACTCACAGAAATGTGATTGACTCTTAACTGCGATAAATGGCCAGATCTGTAAATTAAAGAAAAGCTGATATCTCAGAACTATACGGCACCATGCAAACCCTCTTATCAATGCAGTGTTCAGAAAACAAAAGCTTTGTTCCCAACAAGAATGAAAACTAACCTTCTGACGAAGGTGGGGAACAATAACTCTGACATTGGCAGTAGCCTTCACTGCATTAATAATATTGACACACTTTGTGGCAACTGCCATTTTTGTACTCTGTTGCCACTGAACCATTCTCTATTGTCATGAGCTATGTAGGTATTTTCTAATCAACGTATTCAGAAATGTTATCAGACATGGATTAAACCCAGGTTGACTGGCTCAGAGGTAGGAAAACTACCATTGCACCACAAGAGCTCCTATGGGTTTCACACTGTTTTTATCCAATTAATTAGTATATCATAGCTAAACTGTCGCTTCTTAACAAACATAATGAACAATTGGAAAATTCGTTACATATGGACAACTATCTTTATTGAGTAACTGTGGTCCAGATCCTCCAAAATCAGAACACTAACCATCTCAGCTCTCCATTTCAGAAAACAGTTAGCCTGGTTGATGTGGGAGTCACAAGACTACATAGAACATAGAACATTACAGCGCAGTACAGGCTCTTCGGCCCTTGATGTTGCACCGAGCATACCAATCTGAAGCCCATCTACACTATTCCAAGTACGTCCATATGCTAGGTAAAAACAATGACTGCAGATGCTGGAAATCAGATTCTGGATTAGTGGTGCTGAAGAGCACAGCAGTTCAGGCAGCATCCGAGGAGCAGTAAAATTGACGTTTTGGGCAAAAGCCCTTCATTAGGAATACAGGCAGAGAGTCTGAAGGGTGGAGAGATAAGTGAGAGGAGGGTGGGGTTGGGGAGAAAGTCGCATAGAGTACAATAGGTGAGTGGGGGAGGGGATGAAGGTGATAGGTCAGGGAGGAGGGTGGAGTGGATAGGTGGAAAAGAAGATAGGCAGGTAGGGCAAGTCATGGGGACAGTGCTGAGCTGTAAGTTTGGAACTGGGGTGAGGTGGGGGAAGAGGAAATGAGGAAACTGTTGAAGTCCACATTGATGCCCTGGGGTTGAAATGTTCTGAGGCGGAAGATGAGACATTCTTCCTCCAGGCGTCTGATGGTGAGGGAGCGGCGGTGAACGAGGCCCAGGACCTCCATGTCCTCGGCAGAGTGGGAGGGGGAGTTGAAATGTTGGGCCACAGGGCGGTGTAGATGATTGGTGCGGGTGTCTCGGAGATGTTCCCTAAAGTGCTCTGCTAGGAGGCGTCCAGTCTCTTCAATGTAGAGGAGACTGCATTGGGAGCAACAGATACAATGTGGCGAATCTACTACCGTTGCAGGCAAAGCATTCCATGCCCTTACCACTCTCTGAGTAAAGAAACTACCTCTGACATCTGTTCTATATCTATCACCCCTCAGTTTAAAGCTATTGCCCCTCATGCTTGCCATCCCCAAACATGGAGAAAGGCTCTCCCTGTCCACGCTATCTAACCCTCTGATTATCTTGTATGTCTCTATTAAGTCGCCTCTCAACCTTCTTCTCTCCAATGAAAACAGCCTCAAGTCCCTCAGCCTTTCCTCATAAGACCTCCCCTCCATACCAGGCAACATCCTAGTAAATCTCCTCTGCACCCTTTCCAAAGCTTCCACATCCTTCTTATAATGCAGTAACGAGAACTGTACACAATATTCCAAGTGCGGCCGCACCAGAGTTTTGTACAGCTATAGCATAACCTCATGGTTCCGGAACTCGATCCCTCTATTAATAAAAGCTAAAACACTGTATGCCTCCTTAACAACCGTGTCAATCTGGGTGGCAATTTTCAACGATCTGTGTACCTGGACACCGAGATCTCTCTGCTCATCTACACTACCAAGAATCTTACCATTAGCCCAGTACTTTGCATTCCGGTTACTCTGACAAAAGTGAATCACCTCACACTTGTC
>NC_057716.1:105198995-105199830 GCF_004010195.1 Chiloscyllium plagiosum
TATAAAAATGATGAACAGCAGTGGACCCAACACCCACCGTTGCGGCACACTACTGGTAACTGGACTCCAGGATGAACATTTCCCATCAACCACCACCCTCTGTCTTCTTTCAGCAAGCCAATTACTGATCCAAACTGCTATATCTCCCACAATCTCATTCCTCCGCATTTTGTACAATAGCCTACTGTGGGGAACCTTATCGAACACCTTGCTGAAATCCATATACACCACACCAACCGGTGTACTCTCATCTCAAAGAACTCAATAAGGTTTGTGAGGCATGACCTACACTTCACAAAACCGTGCTGACTATCCCTAATCATATTATTCTTTTCTAGATGATTAGAAATCCTATCTCTTATAACCTTTTCCAACACTTTACCAACAACTGAAGTAAGGCTCACTGGTCTATAATTACCAGGGTTGTCTCTACTCCCCTTCTTGAACAGGGGAACCACATTTGCTATCCTCCAGTCTTCTGGAGCTATTCCTGTAGACAATGACGATTTAAAGATCAATATCAAAGACTCAGCAATCTCCTCCCTGGCGTCCCAGACGATCCTAGGATAAATCCCATCCGACTCAGGAGACATCTATTTTCACACTCTGCAGGATTTCTAATACCTCTTCCTTGTGAACCTCAATCCCACCTAGTCTATAGCCTGTATCTCAGTATTCTCCTCGACAACATTGTCGTTTTCTAGAGTAAATACTGTTGAAAAATATTCATTAAATGCTTCCCCTATCTCCTCTGACTCCACACACATCTTCCCATTACTATCCTTGATTGGGGAGAAAGTGAGGTCTGCAGATGCTGGAGATCAAAGTTGAAACT
>NC_057716.1:105199852-105255474 GCF_004010195.1 Chiloscyllium plagiosum
CACACATCTTCCCATTACTATCCTTGATTGGCCCTAACCTTACTCTCGTCATTCTTTTAATCCCTAAATACCTATAGAAAACCTTAGGGTTTACCCTGATCCTATCCGCCAACAACTTCTCATGTCTCCTCCTGGCTCTTCTGAGCTCTCTCTTTAGGTCTTTCCTGGCTACCTTGTAATCCTCAAGCGCCCTGAGCCTTCACATCTCATCCTAACATAAGCCTTCTTCTTCCTCTTGACCAGAGATTCCACTTCCTTCATAAACCACGGCTCCCGCGCTCTACAGCTTCCTCCCTGTCTGACAAGTACATACTTATCTAGGACACTCAGGAGCTTTTCCTTGAATGAGCTCGACATTTCTAATGTCCCCATCCCCTGTAGTTTCCTTCTCCATCCTATGCTTCCTAAATCTTGCCTAATCTCATCTACAGCTTTCCCCCAGCTGTAACTCTTGCCAAGTGGTATACTCCTATCTCTTTCTATCACTAAAGTTAACATAACAGAATTGTGATCGCTATCACCAAAGTGCTCACCTGCTTCCAAGTCTAACACCCAGCCAGGGTCATTACCCAGTACCAAATCTAATGTGGCTTCATCCCTTGTTGGCCTGTCTACATACTGTGTCAGGAAGCCCTCCTGCACACACTGGACAAAAACTGACCCAGCTATAGTACTAGTACTATAGTGTTCTCAGTCAATATTTGGAAAGTTGAAGTCCCCCATGACAACTACCTTGTCTCTCTCACTCCTATCGAGAATCATCTTTGGTAAGCTTTCCTCTACATCTCTGGAACTATTCAGAGGCCTATAGAAAACTCCCAAAAGGGTGACCTCTCCTTTCCTGTTTCTAATCTCAGCCCATACTACCTCAGTTGATGAGTCCCCAAACATCCTTTCTGCAACTACAATACTGTCCTTGACGAAAATGCCACACCTCCTCCTCTTTTACCATCTTCTCTGTTCTTACTGAAACATCTAAATCCTGGAACTTGCAACAACTATTCCTGTCCATGCTCTATCCATGTCTCCGAAATGGTAACAACATCGAAGTCCCAGGTACCAACCCATGCTGCAAGTTCATCCACCTTATTCCGGATGCTCCTGGCGTTGAAGTAGACACACTTGAAACCAACTTCGACCTCCCTACTCTCATCCTTTTCCATACTCGAACTACAATTTTGGTTCCCATCCCCCTGCTGGATTAGTTTAAACCCACCCCAATACCCTTAGCGAATTTCCCCCCAAGGATATTGGTACCCCTCTGTACAGATGAAGACCATCCTGCTTGTATAGGTCCCACCTACCCCAGAAAGAGCCCCAATTATCCAAGAATCCAAAACCCTCCCTCCTACACCATCCCTGTAGCCATGTGCTTAACTCCTCTCTCTCTCTATTCCTCGCCACACTAGCATGTGGCACGAGCAACAAACCAGAAACAATAACTCTGTTCGTCCTAGCTCTAAGCTTCCATCCTAGCTCCCTGAATTTCTGCCTTAAATCCCATCTCTCTTCCGACCTATGTCGTTGGTGCCTATGTGGACCACGACTTGGGGCTGCTCCCCCTCCCCCTTAAGGATCCCAAAAACATGATCAGAGACATCACGAACCCTGGCACCTGTGCCAGAGCCCTGTGCCCCACTGCTTTCCCCTGGTAAGTTGTCCCCCCCAACAGTATC
This sequence comes from Chiloscyllium plagiosum, assembly GCF_004010195.1. Taxonomy (NCBI): domain Eukaryota; kingdom Metazoa; phylum Chordata; class Chondrichthyes; order Orectolobiformes; family Hemiscylliidae; genus Chiloscyllium; species Chiloscyllium plagiosum. Next base: position 105,201,529 of record NC_057716.1, read on the forward strand.
CAAAACGGTATACTTATTGTTGAGGGGAATTGCCATAGGGGATCCCTGCACTGCCTGCTGGTTCCCTTTCCATCCCCTGACTGTAACCCATCTGCCTTTTTCTTGTACCTGAGGTGTGTCTACCTGCCTGTAACTCCTCTCAATAGCCCCCTCTGCCTCCCGAATGATCCAAAGTTCATCCAGCTCTAGCTCCAGTTCCCTGACGCGGTTTTCGAGTCACTGGAGTTGGGTGCACTTCCCGCAGATGTAGTCAGCAGGGACACTAGTGGTGACCCAAACCTCCCATATTCTGCAGAAGGAACATTCAATTGCCCTCACCTCCATTCCCTTCTAAGGAGATTTGGGTTCACATCCCAACAGGACAGCTGGAGGAATTCAAAACAATTAATTAAATAAAGCCAAAATCAGATGTTGTATTCAGTCATGGTGACCATCATTAACTGTTGTAAGAAAAACCACTAAATGATATGGATGTGAACACAGTTTGCAGATGATACCAAAATTAAAAAGCACACAACACCAGGTTATAGTCCAATAGGTTTATTTGGAGGCACTGCTCCTACAAATCATGACACCAAAATTGGAGGTGTAGTGAAGCTTATCTCACAGTACAACGGGATCTTGATCAGATGGGCCAATGCGCTGAGGAGCAGCAGATGGAGTTCAATTTAGATAAATGTGAGGTGCTGAATTTTGGGAAGGCAAATCAGGCAGGACTTATACACTTAGTGGTAAGGTTTAGGGAAGTGTTGCTGAACAAAGAGACATTGGAGGGCAGGTTCATTGTTCCTTGAAAGTAGAATCGCAGATACATAGGATAGTGAAGAAGGCGTTTTGTATGCTTGCTATTATTGATCAGTGCATTGAGTATAGGAGTTGGGAGGTCACATTGCAGCTGTACAAGACATTGTATAGATCACTATTGGAAGCGGAGGCAGTTCTGGTCTCCTCTGATAGGAAGGATGTTGTGAAACTTGAAAGGGTTCAGAAAAGATTTACAAGGATCCTTTGGGGTCTTGGATGGAAGTGAGGGATGAGGTGTGGGTGCAGATTTTACACTTCTTGCAGTGGCAAAATATGGTGCCGCGAGTGGTGCGTGAGTTGGTGGGGGGCTTGGACCTAACAAGGGAGTCGCAGAAGGAATGGTCTCTGCAGAACACAGATAGAGGTGGGGAAAGAAATATATCTCTGGTGGTGAGGTCTGTTTATAGGTGACAGAAATGTTGCAGGATGATGTATTGTATCCTGGTGGGGTGGTGGATGAGGACCGAGGGTATTCTGTCATTGTTGCGAATGGAGGGGTGGGGTTCAAGGCTGGAGGTGAGGGAAGTGGAGGAGATGTTCTGAAGGGCATTGTTGATCTCATTGGTGGGGAAATTGCAGTCTTTGAAGTAGGAGGCCATCTGGGATGTTCTGGAGTGGAATTGGTCCTCCTGAAAGCAAATGCAGCAGAGGCAAAGGAATTGGGAATAAGGGATAGCATTTTTACTGGGGGGGGGGGGGGGTGGGACGACTGGTATTCCTGGTTGCTGTAGGAGTCAGTGGGTTTCAAGTAGATATCTATGTTTGGTCATTCAACAGAAATGGAGTTGGAGAGGTCTAGGAAGGCGAGGGAGGTGTCCGAGATGGTCCAAGTAAACTTGAGGTCAAGGTGAAGGTGCTTGTGAATTTGATGAACTGTTCAATCTCCTCATGAAAGCATGAGGTGGCGCCGATACAGTCATCGATGTAGCAGAGGAAATGGTGGGGAATGGTGGTGTAGCTGCGGAAGATGGATTGTTCCATGTCCCTGACGAAGAGGCAGGCATAGCTGGGTCCCATGAAGATGCCCATGGCTACCCCTTTGGTCTGCAGGAGGTAGGAGGATTCAAAGGAGTAATTGTTGAGGGTAAGGAAATTTTTGAGGATGAGGTCCAGTTCAGCCAATTGAATGAGTGTGTCGGTGGAAGGGTACCGGTTGGGACGGCGGGAGAGGGAGAAATGGAGGGCTTGGAGACCTTTGTCTTAGCAGATGGATATGTACAAGAATTGGATGTCCATAGTGAAGATGACGCATTGGAACTGAAAGCCATGGAGGAGGTGGAGGGTGTGGGTGATGTTCCAAATGTATCTGGGGAGATCCTAGACCAAGGGGGAAACAGGATGGTGTCAAGGTTGTGGAGATATGTTCAGCAGGGCAGGAACAGGCTGAGACGATGGGTCGACTAGGGCAGTCAGGTTTGTGAATTTTGGTTAAGAGGTAGAACCAGATGGTATGGAGTTCCCGCACTATGAGGTTGGAGGTTGTGGATGGAAGATCCCCTGTGATGCTGAGATTGTGGATGGTTATGGCACTGCCCTCTTGAACTGTCCTACCGGTCCATCTTCCTATCCACCTATTCGCTCCACCCTCCACTCCGACATATCACCATTAGCCCCCACATTCATCTACCTCTCACGTTCCTAGCTACCTTCCCCCCAACCTATCCCTCTTCCCATTTATCTGTCAGCCCCCTTGAGCCCCTCTACATTTGTGATAAAGACCTTATGCTTGAAACATTGACTATATTTGGAATGAGGGCCTGGGACTCTAAGGGTTTCCTTGACTTGGGTTGGGTATAGAGAGCCCAGGCCAGGAGTGACATCATTTGTGATTTGTGTCCCTGGCCTTGCAAATGCCATCTTGACTGGAAACTGTATCACCATTCCTTCAGTGACACTGGGTTCAAGTCCGGGAACACCTTCCTTCAAAGCATTGTTCTACACCTGAAAAGACTACCTTGCTTCAAGGAAGTATCTTACCATAAACTTCTCCAAGGCAGTGTTGCCCACGTCATATGTGCGAAACAGTAAATATGTACATTTTCTAATGATAATGCATTGGCGGATCACCTTTCACCCTCTATCGAAAGCAGATTGTTTTGTCAAGGGCATTCAATTTGTATAAAATCAACAAACCATGTTTAATCGTGGTCTCAAGGTCCTCATCTTAAACAATGGAACACCACAGCAGTTTAAAGAAAGCCCTTAACACAGAGCTTTTAATTTAATTCCTCATTTCATTAGGTGTTGAAGCATGTCCCATTCTCTTCAGTTACCCACCACGGCTTTCAGTCCAGAACGTCTTATTTCAGCATCCTTATGTCCTCATTTCTAAATCCCAGCAAAGTGTCTTCTCTTCCCTATGTCTGCAACCTCCTCCTGCTACATAAATCTCCAAGATCACTGTTCCTCTAATTCTGGCCTCTCAAGCACACTCTGATTTCTCTCATTACACCATCAGCCATTGTGCCTTCAGCCACCTGGCTCCTACTCTCTGGAATTCCCTCCCTAAACCTTTCTGCTTCTCTCTTTCTCTGCTTTAAAACATTGCTGAAAAACTGACCTCCTTGACAAATCTTTTGGTCACCTATCCTAATGTCTTTTTGAGTGTCTCAGTGTTAAATTGTAACTGAGCCTTGTATAGTGTCTTGGGACATTTGACTACAGCAAAGATGCTAATTGAATGCACATTGCTATTAATGAAAGGAGAAATCTCTTTTACTCCCTATTCTGTTGAGCTAGTCTTCTCTGCATGTATGCATGCGAATGTGTGCACAAATCATGGTGCCACTGAAAACATTCTGAGTGGAGCCTGACAGGGTGGATATGGAAAGGTTGTTTCTCCTTGCAGGAGTTTAGGACGCAAGGATATAATCTCAGAAAAAGGGGTGGCAGATTTAAGACAGAGATGAGGAGGAATTTCATCTCTCAGAGGTTAGTGAACCTATGGAACTTTTTTTTTTAACCACAGAGGGCTGTTGAGGCTTGGTAATTAAATATATTCAAGGCTGAGACAAACAGATTTTCAGTCAGTAAGGGAATCAAGGGTTATGGGGAAAATGAAGGAAAGTGGAGTGGAGGACAATTGGATCAACTACAATCTTATTGAATGCAAAAGCAGTCTTGATGCGTTGAATGACCTACTTCTGTCTCTAGGTTGCCATGGAAGGCATCACAAAGACATAGAGATGAACAGCAGAGAATCAGATCCTTCGGTCCAATTCGTCCATGCCAACCAGTAATCCTAACCTAATCTAGTTCCATTTGCCAGCACATGGCCCATATCCTTCTAAACCCTTCCTATTCATATACCCACCCAGATGCCTTTTAAATGTTGTGCAGCTCATTCCACACACGTACCACTCTCTGAGTAAAAGAATTGCCCCTCAAGTCCCTTTTATATCTTTCCCTCTCACCCTGAACCTATGCCTCTAGTTCTGGACTCCCCCACCCCAGGGAAAAGACCTTGCCTACTTATCCTATCCATGCCCCTCCATGATTTTATAAACCGCTATGAGGTCACCCCTCAGCCTCCGACGCTCCAGGGAAAACAGCTCCAGTCTATTCAAATTCTCCCTATAGCTCAAATCCTCCAACACTGGCAACATCATTGTATATATTTTCTGAATGCTTTCAAGTTTCACAACATCTTTCCTATAGGAGGAAGGCCAGAATTGCACGCAACATTCCAACAGTGGCCTAATTAATGTCCTTGACAGCCGCAACATGACATCCCAACTCTTATACTCAATGCTCTGTTCAATAAAGGAAAGCATACCAAATGCCTTATTCACGATCCTATCTACCTGCGGCTTCACTTTTAAGAAACTAGGAACAATGATCTTGGAGATTTATATAGCAGGAACCTGCACTCCAAAGTTTCTTTGTTCATAGGCCCTTACCATGAAATGCATATGTCTTGCTCTGATTTGCTTTTCCAAAATGCAGCACCTCGCATTTATCTAAATTAACTCCATCAGCCACTTCTCAGTCCATTGGCCCATCTGATCAAGATCCCATTGTATGCTGTGGTAACCTTCTTTGCTGTCCACTACACCTCCAATTTTGGTGTCATCTGAAAAATGACTAACTATTTCTCCTATGTTCACATCCAAATCATTTATATAAATGATAAAAAGTTGTGGATCCAGCACCAATCCTTGTGGCGCTCCACTGGTCACAGGCCTCCAGTCCTGTATCCATTGCTCCCGATGCGGTCTCCTCTACATTGGGGAGACCGGACGCCTTCTTGCAGAGCACTTTAGAGAACATCTCCGGGACACCGACACCAATCAACCCCATCACCCCGTGGCCAAACATTTCAACTCCCCCTCCCACTCCACCGAGGACATGCAGTTCCTGGGCTTCTTCCACTGCCACTCCACCACCCGATGCCTGGAGGAAGAACGCCTTATCTTCCGCCTCAGGACCCTTCAACCCCAGGGCTTCAATGTGGACCTCAGTAGTTTCCTCATTTCCCCATCTCCCACCTTATCCCAGGTCCAACCTTCCAGCTCAGCACTGCTGTCATGACCTGTCCCACCTGTCAATCTTCCTTCCCACTTATCCACTCCACCCTCCTTTCTGACTTATCACCTTTACCCCCACCTCCATCCATCTGTTGTACTCTTAGCTATTTTCTCCCCAGCCCCCCACCCCCCATGTATCTCTCCACACCCGAGGCTCCCAGCCTTATTCCTGATGAAGGGTTCCAGCCCAAAATGTCGATTTTCCTGGTCCTTGGATACTGCGTGACCTGCTGTGCTTTTCCAGCAACACACTGTCAACTCAGATCTCCAGCATCTGCAGACCTCACTGTCTCCACCACCAATGTCAGCCTCACCAGTTCATAGTTCCCCGGCTTTTCCTGACTACCTTTCTTAAATAGTGCTATCACGTTAGCCAACATCCAATCTTTCTGCACCTCACCTAGAGTCACAGAGTCATAGAGATGTACAGCACAGAAACAGACCCTTCGGTTCAACTCACTCAAGCAGACTGGATATCCAAACCCAATCTTGTCCCATCTGCCAGTACCCAGCCCATATCCTCCAAACCCTTCCTATTCATATACCCATCCAGATGCCTTTTAAATGTTGCAATCTTACTAGCCTCCAGCGCTTCCTCTGGCAGCTCATTCCATACTTGTACCATCCTCTGCATAAAAAAGTTGCTCCTTGCGTCTCTTTTATATCTTTCCCCTCTCACCCTAAACCTATGCTCTCTAGTGATGAAGGGCTTTTGCCCGAAACGTCGATTTCGCTGGTCCTTGGATGCTGCCTGAACTGCTGTGGTCTTCCAGCACCACTAATCCAGAGTCTGGTTTCCAGCATCTACAGTCATTGTTTTTACCTCTATGCTCTCTAGTGCAGGACTCCCCCACCCCAGGGAAGAGACTTTGTCTATTTATCCTATCCATGCCCCGCATGATTTTATAAACCTCTATAAGGTCACCCCTCAGCCTCCGACGCTCCAGGGAAAACAGCGCCATCCAACCTCTCCCTGTAGATCAACTCCTCCAACCCTGGCAACATTCTTGTAAATCTTTTCTGAACCCTTTCAAGTTTCACAATATCCTTCCGATAGGAAGGAGATGAGAGAACAAAACCGAGAACAGGGTAGGACTGATACATTAAACTGCATTTATTTCACTGCAAGAGGCCTAACATGGAAGGCAGATCAACATGGCACTGGGATATCATTGCAATTACTGAAACGTGTCTCAGGGATGGACAGAACTGGCAGCTTAATGTTCCAGGATACAAATGCTACAGGAAGGGAAGAAAGGGAAGCAAGAGAGAAGGGGGAGTGGCGTTTTTGATATAGGACAGCATTACAGCTGCACTGAGGGAGGAATTTCCTGGAAATACATCTAGGGATATTATTTGGGTTGAACTGAGAAATAGGAAAGGGATGATCACCTTATTGGGATTGTATTATAGACCCCCCTAATAGTCAGAGGGAAATTGAGAAACAGATTTGTAAGGAGATCTCTCACCAGTGACTATCAATGATACAAATACCTCAGCAAGTGGCTCAGCAATCACTTCCCTAGCTTCCCACAGAGTTCTAGGGTATATCTGATCAGGTCCTGGGGCTTTATCCACTTTTATACATTTCAAGACATCCAGCATGTCCTCCTCTGTAATATGGATATTTTTCAAGATGCCAACATCTATTTCCACACAGTCTAAAACTTCTATGTCCTTTTCCACAATAAACACTGTTGCAAAATACTTGTTTAATTTCTCCTGCATCTCCTGTGGCTCCATGTATAGGCTGCCTTGCTGATCTTTGAGGGGCCCTATTCGATCCCTGGTTACTCTTTTGTCCTTAATGTATTGAATTGAATTCAATTGAATTTATTATCACGTATACTGAGGCACAGTGAAAAGCTTTGTCTTGTGAGCAATACAGACAGATCACATAGTTAAGTAGCATAGATAAGTAAATAATAGGTAAACAACGGCAAAAACAAAAAACACAGGTACAGTCTAATGTGAAGAGTTTGTGAGTCCATTCAGTATTCTAACAACAGTAGGGTAGAAACTGTTACAAAACCAACTGGTGCGTGTGTTCAGGCTTCTGTACTTTCTCCACGATGGTAGAAGTTGTAGAAAAACATTGCCAGGGTGGGATGGATCTTTGAGAATGCTGGCACCCTTTCCTTGACAGTGGGCCTGGTAGGTGGATTCTATAAATGGGAGGTTGGCCTTTGTGATTGTCCGGCCCAAGTTCACCACTCTCCGTAACTGTCTCTGATCTTGAATGGTACAGTTGCCATACCAGGTAGTGATACATCCAGACAGAATGCTCTCGATGGCACACCTATAAAAGTTGGCAAGGGTATTCGCCATCATGCCAAATTTCCCCAGCTGCCTGAGGAAAAAGAGATGTTGTTGGGCCTTTGTAACCAGTGCGTCCACATGAAAATCCGAGAAAGCTTGTTGTGGATAACAACTCCCAGGAGCTTGACACTCTCCACTCGTTCCACCTCTGTGCTGTTAATGTGTGGGGGGGGGATGAGTAACATCCCACCAAAAGTCAATAATGAGTTCCTTGGTTTTGTCAGCATTGAGAGCTAGGTTGTTCTCAGTGCACCATTTTTCCATGTCTTACACCTCCCGTTTGTAATCTGTTTCATCGCCATCTCAGATTCGACCGACTATGGTGGTGTCATCAGTGACCTTGTAAATGGCATTAGTCTGGTATTTGGCGATGCAGTCATGGGTATACAGTGAGAACAGTAGGGGGCTGAGTACGCATCCCTGGGGGGGCTCCAGTGAAGAGTATTCATGAGGATGAAATATTGTTCCCAATCAGTATTAAATTCACCACAGAAGAGGAAAATGGCAACCAAATCCCATTTCTGGACGTAATAGTGGAAAAAATTACCAATGGTGAATTCCAAACCAAGGCATATAGGACGGCAACCCAGACAGACCAAAACCTTAATTTCAACAGCAACCATCCCAACATCCACAAACAGAGCTGTGTCAGAATACTATTCAAATGAACAATAGCACACTGCAGCATTCCAGAACTATGCAAAAACAAAAAACACTCCAGAAAGTCTTTGCAAACAATTGATACCCAATCAACTTTGTCCACTGATGCTCACAGAACAGATAATGTCATGAATTCGCAGTACACACTGGGGTCACCCTTCCTTACATTAAGAACATCTTGGAAATGACAGCAAGATTCCTATGACCACTCGGGATCATGGTAGCACCAAAACCCACATCCACACTACGCCAACTGCTGTCAAGGACGAAAGACACTAAACCCATAACATACAGAACCAACAGAATATACAAAATTCCATGCAGTGACTGCCACAAACATTACATTGGACAGACCAGAAGGAGACTAGATACCAGAGTACACGTACATTAACTGGTAGTAAAACGACATGACCAACTTTGACTCACCTTCATATATTCAGACAAGGAAGGCCATCAATTTAACTGAAACAATGTAAGCAACTTGGCCCAAGCTAACCAAAGACATGCACAGAACTTTCTAGAGGCCTGGTTCTCAACCTGGAATGCTATCAACAGATATATAGGAATGGACCGTATATATAAACCACTGTGGAGCAGGACCAGAATTGCCACAACCCACCATAACAGACTGGATCAGATAAATAATGAGTGGAATAGTTCAACAACACTTCATTGGAAGGCATGTGGGATGCTATCTAGCAGGGTGACAACAAACCTACCAGTTCAATGAGCAAACCAACAACTGAACTAGCAACTATTGAGAATGTGGAATTCACTGTGACAGGAGGTAGTTTATGTTAACCCAAGAAATAGAATAATATGTTGAAAGGGCGAAATGAAGAGAACGTGATGAGGTGTGAAGCAGGGACATCAGTATGGACAGTGGGGGCGAATGGCCTGCTGTTGAACTGGAAATTTCAAAGACAAAAAATGGCTTAGACTTTCACAGAGTGCAGCTCAATATTTTACAACAAAGGCAATGGCTATAAGAATGTCAAATGGGTGGTCAAGGATCAATGAAATATGATTAGCATAAACAACATTAGTTGAAGAACTAAAGATGAAAGGAACTGAATGGACCAAATGGCCTTCCGTGTCAATGGATCTATAATTCTCTCAGCAAAAGTTGTAGACTATGGAAGGGAAAAAGAGTGCCTGATGAAAACAACAGAGTAAAGATGATTAAGCCAGAATATTGAAGTCTGGTGGCCTTGCACTTAGTGTTCTTCATTGGAAGAATATCATCATACTGAGATGGAAAGAATTACCTAGTGAATGAAAGGTACCATTTGAATCTAGACTTAAAGCTCTGCCAGCTCAAACTTTGGGCTCATTAGCAATTTACTTAAAAGATTTAAACAACACAGAACTTCTGAATGGTTTAGGAGGTCTTTGGATTTCACTTCTTCAGACTTAGGGCTGCCGACTGTAGTGAGGAGCTGGTAATCCAGAAGGTTTTATCTCATGAACTTCATCTTCCAACTGTTCACTTCTTTCTGCTGCATGACCATATCATTGGTCATCCAGTCTTTTCAATCGTGTGGCAGGAAGAGGAGTTGAATACTATTTAAATGGAAATATCGCAAAATGTTATAGAACAGATCTTTTTGGGAGTCCTCATCACTGAATTGTCAAAAGCTAGCATCCAAGTTCAGTAGGATTTAGGGAAGGCAAATGGAATATTGGCCTTTATCTCAAAGGAATGGATTTGGGACCAGTGATCATAATTCTATTAGTTTTAAAATACTTATGGAAGAGGATAGTCTTATGGACCAGGCCAGACCACCCTCAAAACATTTCAAGAAAGTAGCCTGGATCCTAACTATGCTAGTTGTTTGGAGCAGGTGTGGAGAGGATATTTCAGGAGTGATGCAGTTGGCCCAATGATTTAATTTTAAACAAAACAGAATTTATTTGCAAGATTACTGAATGAAACACAATCAAAAGGAACAGAATATGGAATAACTTAACCTATCTGAAAACCCAACAGATTATTCCAACTTAATGATGTTGTTCCAAATTCTTGCAACAATCCCAATAAACACCCCCTTGGCAAAAAAGGTTAAATCAAACACAGGGTGTTACAGGAGAGATGTCAGAGAGAGGGAGGATCAGCATGGACCTGCTTCTTTCGGTCCAGCAGCTTCAAAACCGATTGCTTGCTCTGAACAGCCAGACTGCTAAAACCAAACCAAACCAGAGAAGAACTGAGCTGGGAGAACTGGCAACTCCCTTTTCATTGTACAAGTGTTTTTTTAAACTTGAAGCCTTTTGCCTGAGGCAGTACCTGTTAGGTATAATCAAATTGGCCCTAAAATACATAAAAACCAGACCTCCTGGAGTCTCTGTGATTAACACCCCTCTGAAAATAAACCAAGGACAATATAACCTTGTTAAAGGAGCAGCATTGTCACAATAGACTTGATCTAAAACTTAAAGTTCCGAATTGGAGGAAGGCTAATTTTGATGGTATCAGGGAAGAACGTTCAAAAGTTGATTGGGGGGTGGATATTTGCAGGTAAGGACGGCTGGGAAGTTAGAAGCCTTCAAAAATGAGATAAGAAGAGTCAAGAGACAGTTAGAGCAAAGGGCAAGGCTGGTAGGTGTAGGAATGCTGGATGACTAGAGACGTTGAGGCTATGGTCAAGAATAAGAAGAAAGCATATGTCAGATGTAGACAAGCGAGGATCGAGTGAATCCTGGAGTATATTTAAGAGGGAAATCAGAGGGCAAAAAGGAGACATGAGATAGCTTTGGTAGACAGAGTTAAGAAGAATCCAAAAGGATTCTACATGTATGAAGGACAAAAGAGTAACAAGGGAGAGAATATGGCCCCTTAAAGAATAACAAGGCTGTTCATGTGTGTAACTGCAGGAGTTGGTTGAGATACTAAATGAGTATTTTGCATCAACATTTACTGTAAAGGATATGGAAGCTAGAGAACATGAGGAAACAAACAGTGGTATCTTAAAACATGTAACAGAAGAGGAGGGCTAAAAGTGCACAAAGATCGATAAATTCCCTGGACCTGATTAGGTGTACCCTAGAACTTTATGGGAAGCTAGGGAAGTGATTTCTGGGTCCCTTGCTGAGATATGTGTATCATCAATAGCCATGGGGAAGGTGCCGGAAGACTAGAAGTTGGTTAACGTGGTGACATTATTTAAGAAAGATGGTAAAGAAAAGCTAGGGAACTATAGGCCAGTGACCCTGATGTCGGTGGTCAGTAATTTGGGAATACTAAGGGACAGGATTTACAAGTATTTGAACATTAAGGGCTGATTAAGGATATTCAACATAGTTTTGTGGGTGGGAAATCATGTTGCATTAACTTGATTTTTTGGAAGAAGTGACAAAGAAGATTGATGATGGCAGAGCGATATACATCATCTATACGGACATCAGTAAGGCATTCAGCATGGTAGACTGGTTAGCAAGGTTTGAAAAGACTCTCCAGCATCTGCAGTCCTCACTTTCTCTTGGTTAGCAAGGTTATATCACATGGAATACAGGGAGAATTATCCATTTGAATACAAAGTTTGTTTGAAGGTAGGAGATAGAGGATAGTGATGGTGGATTGCTTTTCAGACTGGAGGCTTGTGGCCAGCAGTATGCCTCAAGGATCAGTGATGCTTGCTATCATTTATATAAATGATTTGGATGTGAATGAAAGAGGTATGGTTAGTAAGTTTGCAGGTGACACTAAAATTGGTGGTATAGTGCACAGTGAAGATTACTTCAGCATACAAGGGGATCTTGCTCAGATGGGTAAATGGGCTAAAGAGTGGCAAATGGCATTTAACTTACATAAATGTAGGGTGCTGCATTTCGGCAGGACAAATCTGAGCAGGGCTTATACACACAATGATAAGGCCCTGGAAGTACTGCCGAACAAAGAGACTTTGGGGTGTAGGTTCATAATTCCTTGAAAGTGAAGTCATAGGTAGGTAGGACAGTGAAGAAGGCGTTTGGTGCGCTTGTCTTTATTCATCATTGCATTGAATATAGAAGCTGGGAAGTCATGTTGCAGCTATATAGGACATCAATTAGGGCCATTTTTGGAATTTTGTGTTCAATTCTGGCCGCCCTACAATGGGAAAGATATTGTGAAACTTGAAAAGGTTCAGATAAGATTTTTACAAGGACGTTGCCAGGTTTGGAGGAGTTGAGCTAAAGGGAGAAGTTGAATAGGCTCGGGTTGCTTTTCATGGAGTATCAGAGGCTGAATAGGATAAATAGACGAATTCTCTTCCCTGGGGTGGCGAGTCCAAAACTAAAGGACATAGAGTTAAGGTGAGCAGGCAAAGATTTAAAAAGGACCTAAGGGAAATTTTTTTCACACAGAGGGTGCTGCATGTATGGAACAAGCTGCCAGAGATGATGGTGGAGGCTGGTACAATTACAACATTTAAAAGGCATCTGGATGGGTATATGAATAGGAAGAGTTCAGAAGGACATGAGCCAAATGCTGGCAAATGGAACGACATTAATGCAGATTATCTGGTCAGCAGGGATGAATTGGATCAAAGACTTTGTTTCTGTGCAGCACATCTCTACGACTCTATAAAAGTAGGGAGGTTGCTAATACTATAAAAGGCACTAGTCAGACCACAGCTGGAATACTCTTACTAGTTTTGAGCCCCTCATCTGAGGAAAAATATACTAGCATTGGAGGTAGGTCAAAGAAGGTTCACTCGGCTAATACAAGTTACGGATGGACTGTTTTATGAAGAGAGATTGAGCAGGTTGGCTTGCACTCATTGGAGTTTACAAGAATGATAGGGGGCCTTTTTAAAAAAGTCTAAGATTCTAAGAGAATTTCACAAGGTAGATATGGAAATGTTGCTTTCCCTTGTTAGAGTTTCTAGGACCAGAGGTCAAAATCTGAGAATATGGGGTCATCTACTTAAGACAGAGGTGATGAAGAATTTCTCCACTCAGAGGCTAGTGAATCTGTGGAATCTTTTTATACCATGTAGGGCTTTGAGGCTGGTCATTAAGTACACTCAAAACTGAGATAGACAGACTTTCAAACAGTAATGGAATCGAGGATTATGGGGCAAAGGCAGGAAAGTGGAGTTGAGGATGATCTGATCAGCCATGGTCGAACTGACTGTAGCTACATTTTATGGTCTGATGTCTAGTTTCAGAATGGAAAGCGAATAGACTGTTGGTTATTTGATTAAATGTTTTCCAACTGTCCATCAAACATTCCTTTCTTTCCAAATATTTTCGTAATTAATAAAAAATGAAGACATTAATATAGCTTCTTTATTTATTTTATTATTGCCCCTTGGATTTGTCTCTTGGATTCTGACTAATCTTCAGCTCCTCAAGAGCCCAAGACCACCCTGTCATAGTGGTGAAGGTGAGGAAGCAGAGTCTAGATGCAGGCACATTCTTCTGTGATAATGTTTGGGATAGTCTCATATTTAAAGGTGTAGCCACTGTCGGAGGTTGTCCTCACTCTCAGGGGCTTCATGGTCCCTGGGACTGAGGTGCAGCAAACCTTGAGGCCGAGGCTGGAGGTGAGCCGGTTGGAGTTGGAGCAGGTCCCATTGCAGTAGTAGAAGGTGAAAACACTGGGTTGAACGATCCAGTTGCCCCATCCCAATTCTTCAAAGGAGATGTTGACAGCAGAACGATGACAATCGTCGTGAATGAGTTCAGGAGATGGTGGCCTCTGAAGGAGACTGACATAGGCGGGGGACCAGGGGACTGTGGAGCGTCTAGATCGAGAAGAGCCCGAGTTCTTCGCTGTGGACAGGATGAAAGGAACATTCACTTGGTCCCTCACGCACTGGCAACTGGCGCACTTGACCTGAAGAAAAAGTATCTTGTGCGAGATGTATGAGAGGAAGGATTGGGACACATGGAAGATTACCCACTGTCCTTCGACCACCATGCTCTCCGCTGCCCGGGCAAAGATGCCAGGTTCGGTGAGGAAGTACAGCTCAGCAGGATGGTCACCTCCTGGAGTTAACTGGACCCCGGTGTAAAACCAGAACTCAGCAGAGGTCACCTGGTTGCGACGGGAGTGCAGGGATGGCTGAAAGATGTAACTGTAATTTCCCACGAATCCTTCATACTGTAAATCACACGGGATGTCTGAAATTAAAGGTGTGGGGGGAGGGGAACATTGAGGAGAATGGGTTACAAAATAGCCAAAACTTGTGTAAAACCAAATGATTTGCATTCACTTTTTTTGCTTCCATGTTTGTGCATTGCAAATATCATGGTAACTGTTTGACAGTTACCATTTTAACTTGATTATATCTTTCAGTATTTTGTTGTCTATCTGGCTTGACAAACCCTCAACCACCTACCCAGATTTTGTGCTACCTGCTTACTTTATTTATCTTAACCCCATCTTGTGCTGCTTGTGTGTATGGGTTCTCAGGTCAGTGGGTAATACACTCACCTGTCACTCCAGCAGTGGTGGTTTTAAGAACCCTAAAGAGACTGATAATCTAGTCTGCCATTGGAGTGCTGAGGGAGTGCTGAGGGAGTGCTGCACTGTGTGGAGGCACTTTCTTTCAGATGAAATGTCAAGCTTATCCACTTTCTAAAAGTGGCTATAAAGGATTCCACAGCAACTGTTTCCAAGAAGAGTGAGGAACAGTTCACACCAGTATCCTGGGAAAACATGTACTTAAAAATAACTGAATATCACCTGGCATTTGTTGCCCAGAGAGCAGTTAAGAGTCAACCACATTGCTGTGGATGTGGAGTCAGATATAGACCAGGCTGAGTAAGGACAGCACTGAAATGAATCAGTTAACAGATGGGTTTTTAAATAATGCACTCTCTTCATTAGGCTATCTCCTCTCAATTCATCTTTCACCATCTGCTATGGGATTTGAACCCATTAGTTTGAGATTCTGGTTTACTAGTCCAGTGACATTAAATTACATCCCTGCCTCCATTCTATTATAATCACAACAAATTGCACATCTGACCATCATTACACTGTTGTCTGTGGGAGCTTGCTGTGAAACTGGATGTTGTATTGCCTGCATTACAACACTTCAAAAAGTACTTAATTGGTTGAAAAGTACCTTAGGTCTGACTGATGTTGTGAAAAGAAGTTGCTGGGATATATCATCTTAGCAGAAAATGAGACAATTAGCAAGTTTACAAATGCCAAAGCAAAGCTTACTGGTAATGGGGAATGAGATGATCTCCGATTTATCGCTGTCCTTGTTGGGTTTTTGATGTCCAATCCAGCGGGTGATGCGCCGTGCCAGTTTGCGACTCTTGAATGGATTACGCAGCTCATGGCTGGTTACATTGCAGTTCTCTGGCGGTTCAGTCAGCCCCAGGCTCTGCAGAATTTTCTCCTGCACCTTCACGATGATTGCATCCTCACTCAGGCTGTGCATTGAGCAGGCAGCTTTCAATGTTGGGATCTGGAACATCAGAATCAGCAGCACCATCCCCAACAAGTTTAGGAACAAAGGGATAGCAGGGAGTTTATGAGAAGTGTGAAGCCCAGACATTGGGACAGAGGGAGAGAGAGTGAGAGAAGGAATGATGAAGATATATACACAGAGTAGGAGATATACACTGAACAAGATACCTAACTTGAAAGAGAATAAGGAGGTGCTAAGACAATACAGGGATTTAGTGATTCTGATATAGAATGTTGGGGAAAAATGAGAGAATGGGATCCAATAACAGAGACAGAAATGCAGATAGAGTAAAAACAGGAAAACAGAAAGAGAGAAAGAATAAAATAAAGAGTTTGAAAGACAGATAGAATGTCAGACAGCTAGAGTGGAATTGAGTTAGAATGAGAACTGGAGAGGGAGGCACATACACACTGACACAGACTCACACCCCACACTTGCACACACAGAGACAGGCATGCACAGATAAATGCACACAGACAGTTCCACATACAAGGACACACACACACACAGTTATGCACAGACAAAGTTACGCACAGATTGACATACACAGATACACCTAGAGAGGCATATACACCCACACACACAGACAGAGGCAGAAACGTACACAAACGGAGTGGGCAGACAGTGAGAAAGGACCAGCAAGATAGAATGTGAGACAAAGGAAGATATAGATGCAAGTGGAGAATGTGAGCAAGATGGACTGAGAGATTCAGACAGAGGATAAGACTGAAAGATAGATACTGGCAAAAAGAAAGAGAGGCGTAAGGGCACAGAAATAAATACAATACAACAAGCACTCAAAGGAACAGAGTTAACACAATGGGATTAGTTACAAAGAGAATGCAAAACTACAGACAGAACTGAGGAGAGACTCAGCTTGACAAAGAGAGTAATACTAATGCCCTCTTAGTGTACCCTTCAAAATTCCTACAATCTCAGCAGACACACCTTCAGATGCTTGCTTGGAGGGCAAGTTGAGCTGATACACTTGTCATTCACCCTGATTGTGCTGGTCAGTGACCTGCCCGCTGACCCTGCTGCTCTTTGTCTCTCTCTCTCTCTCTCCCTACTGAGCTCTTCAGTGTGAATGCGCAGCGTTTCCACTATCAGAACTCTGATAGTCTGGTGACATTGGGCACGGCCTCTGAGACTGTTGTTAGCTGAATGACGTGGGTCTCTTGATTTGAATTCAGAGTTATCTCCTCACAGAAGCACAAAACTCGAGCCGCAGGATATTAGCTTTGGCCCCAAACAACAGCCATTCTGATAGCTGAAATTCAAAGAAAGACTGATCTCAGGAACAGGAGAGGTCAAACCAAATTTTCACAGATGCGAAAACACCTCCAAAGCAGCTATCAGCAGGGGTGAGAAGCTATGATATCTCCTTTAGCCATGGATCTGAAGCCTGTCACAGTTTGACCATTACCCCATCCCCCTCACCTTTTATCAGTAATGAGGGGAAGACTGAAGTGTACTGAGATTTATCCCAGATTGATACAACTATAGAAAGAACCTGCATTTCTCTAGTGCCACTCATGATCTCAGCATATCCCAAGGTGCTTTGTGAGTAGTTACTTTTGTAACTCGGGAAAGTTTGAGCCACAGTGTTGGTTGAGGGATAGGTATGGCCAGGACACCGAGGAAATCTCTCCTGCTTTTCAAAATTGGGACCTTTGTCACTTTTGACTGTGCAGTAATGATTTATGATAATCAAAAGCCTAGTGTAATGCTTTGGGATAAATGGGTTCAAATCCAACATTCAACTAGTAAATCCAATTGAAATTAAACTTGAATTGAAAGATACTCTTGGTAATGGTGTCTACGAAGCTACCATTGCTGTAAAAAACCTATCTAGTTCACTAATGCCGTTTAGGGAAGGAACCTTCTGGCTTACATGTGACTCCTGACTCTATGGTGATGTTGTTGGCTTTAACTGACTTCTGAAATGACCAAGCTAGAGAATGGCAACAGATTTTGATCTTGCCAGTGACACCCACACCCCATGAAAGGATAAAAATATACAAGACAGGTCCTTGCATGTCAAGCTGCACGAAACTCATGGCCTCATGGTATCTCTCAGAGGGTAGTGAATGTCTGAAATTCTCTACCATGGAGAACTGTGGAGAATAGATCAATTGAAGTATCTGAAGAAGAGGTAGATTGATTTTTTGAAACATTAGGAAGGTGAGGGCTATGTGGAGTTGGCACAGAAGAGTACATGCCGAGGTCAAAACTGCCTTGTTGAAGGGGAAAGAGGCTTGGGGGGCTGAGTGACCTACCTCTGCTGTTATTTCTTATGCTCTTACGAGTCCTCTCTGTTAACTTGGGTTTTTTAACCAACATGGAGTGTGGTGCATCTTTTAGTGCAGTGTGAGCCCATATGTAGCACACAGTTTGGTCCCTGGAGAGGCCCAGTTCCCATTCAAAGAAACTGCTGTTGCCCAATTGGACATTGAGGCTGTAACATTAAAGACATCTTTAGTGAGTGAGCAATGTCACAGAATGCCAATCGATATTTCCAGAGAACTGACGTCATGCAAGGGATCAGCACTTTGCTGATAAATGTCTTTATATATAGAGAGAACTGAACTCAATGTCATTCTCCAATCACTCATTACTGTCACTCGGATTGCACCACATGCAGAGGGAACATTCCAGAAGGCATCATCTAAACACGAGTAATTAATGAGACATGGGTTGGCGATATAACCATGCACAGAGCAGAACAGCAGTGGGATTTGGGTAAGGTGTGTCAGATGTGGCGTAAGGAGGAGAAATTTTGCATTTGTATAGCACCTTAACATATCCTCTGCGCATCCAAGAACTCCTTCTGGCCAAAGATATGCAGCCACTTTTGCAGGAAACATGGCAGTCCAATTTATGCACAGCAAGATTCCACAATCAACACTATGCTAAATGCCCATGGCATATGAATCCAAGGTGTAGCGACCAGGGATGTAAATACATTGGAGGATCAGAGGCAATGCAGCAGACTGATACCAAGAACGTGCTGATTGTCTTATGAGGAAAGGTTGCACAGGCTAGGTTTATTTCCACATGAGTTCAGAAGAGTTGGGGGTGACCTGACGAAGTGCATTGGTCTTGACCAGGTGAACATGGAAAAGATGTTTCCTCTTGTGGGCCAGTCCAGAACTAGGGGGCTCTACTTTAAAGTTAGGGGTCACCTTTTTAGGGCAGAGATGAGGAGAATTTCATTCTCTTGAAAGGTTCTATGATTTTGGAACCAGAGGTCAATTAATATTTTTCAGACCAAGTTGAGTAGCTTTGTGCAAGGCAGGGGAATCAAAGAGGTAGACGTGTAGGTGGAATTTGAAACACAAACAGATCAGCCACGATCTTAGTGAATAATAAACAGGCGCGAGAGGTGGAATGGTCTATTTCTGCTCCTATGCTGTATGCCTGCTTAGAACATTCTCAGTCAAGAGTGTGATGCTGGAAAAGCACAGCAGGTCAGGCAGCATCTGAGAAGCAGTAGAATCGATGTTTCGGTCACAAGCTCTTCATCAGGAATTCAATTCTCCTGCTCCTTGGATGCTGCCTGACCTGTTGCGCTTTTCCAGCCCACACTTTTGACTTTGATCGCCAGCATTTGCAGTCCTCAATTTCTTCTTGTAACATTCCCAGCACAGTACAGAGAGTGCTGCAGTGCCAGCTTTCACATGCTCTTGCAGGTGGAACTATTCCAAATAAAAGCAGGGCAGTTGTCCCCAGTGTCCTGGCAAATAGCTATCCTTTAAAGTCCAAAAAGTCCCCACATATGCTCTGTCCATTACAACATTATTGTGTCCAAATTGGTCACAATATTCCTTAAATCTCAACAGTGAGTACAGTTTAGGAGAACTTAATTTGCAGTAAATCACTTAAAGAATTCCTGAGATAGTGAGAGGTGTTATATAAATGCAAAGACTGCTTTCTCTCTCTTTCTTTCTTGGTCCGGCTTGCAGGAGCACTATACGAGCCGAGTCCAATCAGTTGTTCTGTTCAGCTGCTTCGTATCAAATGGCACGGCAGCTTAAATCTTTCTAATTCTGTCGGCTCTTCTACCACCCCCTCTACCTTCCATTCCCACCCCCTCACCCTCACAGACATTGCTTGTCTAAGAAGGCAGAGATCCTTCTGCAATGTCACTTAAACACAGACACATATCAACTTGTTGGCATCAGCTAATTCTGACTCTGCTGCAGCGCAGATAAGGGTCTTTGAATTCCTGGACGTGATTTGCAGTCACTAATCCTCCCACTTATTCTGCATTCCCTCCCCTCCCCCCGCACCAAACTAGGCAACTTTCCTTTGGCAGGTTGGCCAGTCAATGGATGGTGGCCTCCTTTGCTCCCTTTATCTCCCTCCCCCTACGGTCTCAACCGCCCACACCCTGCCACTGACCAGTCCAGCCCTTATTGGTGTTGTCAAGTCATGATGGCAGGGGATATTTTGGGAGAGGAGACAGCTGGACAAGCTCCTTCAAACAATGAGTTGCAGGGCAGAGGAGGAGGAGGGAGTAAGAGATTAGAGCACTGCTGAGGGGAACGGGGTGGGGAGGGCAGTTGGACACTGAATTTAAAACAGTCTTGCTGCTGAAAGGGCTGTCCCTGAGGACTGTCCACTGTAACACTGAGATTCATGGAGACGAGAGCTTAAAAAATAAGCTTCAAAGAGGAGTGTAGGAATCTCAGAGGAAGAAACACTTGACGGCAAACTGTTTCCTGTCCCTGCCCAGAATTTTCAGCTAACTGGTCGGTAAGTAAAATATTAAACCCATGCCATTCTGTGTTGTGGAAACAAGTGGCTATGAGATGCTTTCAGAGTATTTACAGTCTTGAAGAGATATTCGATCATGTCAAGTGTCTGTGTAATGGAAGGTAGCAGGTTAGTTAGGGATCATATGATAGTTTTAAACTCTCATATTGAGCATTGAGCGCTCTTAGAGGTTTTGGGCACCCCACCCTATCCTAATATAGTCTCGGATCTTCTCCCTCTCCTTATCCTCAGACAATCCCTTAGGAATGTGAGTGATTTGAAATTAAAAAATCAATTCATAAAAGATTTCTTTTTGGAGACAAAAGTAGAAATTGCTGGAAAAGCTCAGAAGGTCTGGCAGTATCTTGGAGAGAAATCAGAGTTAATGCTTCGGGTTGAATGACCTTTCCTCAGAAGGGATTCTGAGGAAGGGTCACTGACCTGAAACGTTAACTTTGATTTCTCTCCACAGATGCTGCCAGATTTGCTGAGCTTTTCCAGCTATTTCTACTTTTGTTCTTTGATTTACAGCGCTCACAATTCTTGCAGTTTTGATTTTTTTTAGATTTTAAAGGCAATAATAGGTACAGGAGCAAAGCAGGAACATGGCTCCATGGGCCAAATGGCCTGCTCCTGGCTTCTATGGTTTTTTGCTTCCTTCCAGTCAGGGTTCGATCTTTTCTAGAATGGCTGATTAGTCTGATGCTTGATTTGCAGACTCTACTGCGCTTGGAAAGTTGGGTCAATGGTTTATTGGGTGTTTATGCTGTTCCCTCCGAAACTCATCTTTAGCTCCATATCTTCCCAATGGAGTATTTCAATTCCCCAGCAGTCTTCCAAATGAACTTTCTCCATTTTCATTGGTCGCGACTAGGGTCTCCATGAGTCATTGGGGTGGTTGACCTCTTCAGGGATGATGTCCACAAAGAGTTTCCTATCATCCTCTTGGAAGTCTGAGTCGAGCAGTCTCATTGGGAATCCAGATCAGGCTCACGAATGACATGTACTGATCAGTGGAGCTCAGTTTTAATAGACTGTCCCTTCAATGATGGGAGAGGATATTGCTGTCAGACTCCCTTTTCTGCCCTTGGATTTGGAGGATCTTGTAAAGGTGACACTGGTGACACTCTCCAGCATTTTGAGATGTCCAGTGTAAACTCTCCAAGTCTGGAATATCAATAGTGCAAAGAGAAATAAGGATTCCATAAGTGTGTTCGTGAAATTTTCTTGACGGTTATGATTCAGACTCAATGGCCTGTTTCCAGGGAATGAGGTGACCTAAGTGGATCACCTGTCAGTGGGCAGAACGTTTAAGGAATTGGGATCATAGTATCATAAGAGTTTGATTAACCATAGAAAGGATCAGGAAAAAAGTCAAGGATAAAGTACTTAATTAGAAGAAGGCTAATTTCAGAGAGTTGAGAATGTCCTGAGTAAACTGGAATCAAAGATGCAGAACTGAAACTAGACAATGGGCTACCTTTATAGAGGAGCCAGTTTGGGTGCAGGCCCACAGCAATGTGGTTGATTCTTTAACTTCCCTCTGAAACCATCAACATGGCACAAGTCAGGAGTATGATGGAATACTGCTGAAAACTTTGTTGCTGAAAAAGCGCAGCAGGTCAAGCAGCATCCAAGGAGCAGGAATGGAATATGATGGAATACTCCCCACTTCCCTGGATGAGTGTAGCTTCAACAACACTCAAGAAGCTTGATTCAGGACAAAGCAGCCTGCTTGTTTGGCACTACAAGCACAAACATCAATTTCCTCCACTACCAATGTTCATAATAGTAGTGTGCACCGTCTACAAGGTACACTGCAGATATTGATCAAGACTCATTAGACAGCACCTTCCAAAGCCATGTCGATTACCATCTAGAAGGACAAGGGCAGCAGATGAATGGGAAGACCACTCCCTGAAGTTCCTCTCCAAGCCACTCACCATCCTGACTTGGAAATATATTGCCATCTCTTCAATTCACTGTGTCAAAATCCTGGAGCTCCTTCCCTACAGAATAAGTATTGCGATGGTTCAAGAAGGTAGCTCATCATCACCTAAGTTCATAAAATATAGGAGCAGAATTAGGTTATTCGGCCCATCAAGTATGCTCTGCCATTTGATCATGGCTGATATGCTCCTCACCCCAATTTTCCTGCCTTCTCTCCATAACCCTTCAATCCATTACCAATTAAAAATCTGTCTAACTCCTCCTTAAATTTACTCACTGTACCAGCATCCAACACACTGGGTAGTGAATTCCACAGATTCAAATCCTTTGGGAGAACTAGTTTCTCCTCAACACTGTTGTAACTTTGCTACCCCTTATTCTAAGATTATCAACTCTCACCCTAAAATGCCCACAAGAGGAAGCATCCACTCCACATCTATTTTGTCCATAACTTTTATCATCCTCAGTACCTCAGTTTGATCTCTCCTCATTCTCCTAAATTCCACAGAGTTTAGGCTTAAACTGTTCAATCTCTCTTCATATGACAAACCCTTCATCTGTATGGTCAATCTAGTGAACCTCCTCTGAACTGCCTCCAATGCCACTACAACTTTCCACAAATAAGAGGGACAAAACTGTGCACAATACTCTAGGTGTGGTCTCACAAATGCTTTGTACAAGTTGCAAAAATACACCCTACCTTTTTATTCTATTCGTTTAGCTATAGGCATGGTGCCTCAGTGGTTAGCACTGCGGCCTCACAGTGCCAGGGACCCAGGTTTGATTCCCGACTCGGGCAAATGTCTGTGTGGAGTTTGCACGCTCTCTGGGTGCTCCGGTTTCCTCCCACAGTTCAAAGATGTGCAAGATCGGTCAATTGGCCATGCTAAATTGCCTGTAGTATTAGGTACATTAGTCAGAGGGGAATGGGTCTGGGTGGGTTGCTCTTCAGAGGGTCGGTGTGGACTTGTTGGGCCGAAGGGCCTGTTTCCATATTATAGGGAATCTAATCTAAAAGACAACATTCCATTTGCTTTATTACCTGTTGTATCTGCATGCTAGTTTCCTGTGACTCATGAAAGAGTCACACCTTCTGAATAGCAATTAGGGACAGGCCAGCCAGAAATACAGGGTGACTCCCATACCCACGGAATTGTTTTTCGCGGTTTCACTTACCCATTAGTTTCCCGCGGCCTGAACATATAAAAGGGAACCTTCTGGAACCAGGGACCAGGAGGCTGTTGGGAAGGTACGTTTCCCATTGAAATGAATGAGTTCGCTCCTATCCACAGTTTTGGGCTTCCGCGTTAGGTCGTGGAATGCATCCCCTGTGGGTACCGGGGTACTACAGTATCCCAGTAGTAAATAAAAGGCCGACTGAGTGACTGAGTTCAAGTGCAATTCTGGATTGACTGTATCTTTGCTTAATACACTGAGAATTTGTGTGATAGAAAACAAGCAAGGTCATCTCCAAAAGAACTGATTTCTGTTTGGCAGTTTGTGAACAGATCCTTGTAGTGAAGCAGATCTCTGGGACTACAGCAGAGATTATGTTACCATGCGTATCATACAATTGGAAAACATAGAGAATGGAAGCGAAGAATGGCAGAGGATTTTTTTACTGCACAAAGGGGAATATCAGCAGTGTCAATGAGACTAGAATCTGAGGCTAATGTTCTCAGGGTATATGTTCAAATCCCACTAAGGCAGATGGTGAAATTTGAATTAAATGAAAATCTGTAATTAAAAACTAGCCTAATGGTGACTATATTGTAAAACTCCATCAGCATTAATGTCCATTAGGAAAGGAAATTTGTTTTCCTTAAATTTTTTTTAGAGTCACAAAATCATACAGCATGGCAACAGACCCTTTGATCCGACCAGTCCATACGGAACATAATTTCAATTAAACTCGTCTCACCTGCCTGGTGCTGGCCCACATCCTTCCAAACTTTTCCTATTCATGTACTTATCCAAATGTCTTTTAAACACTGTAATTGTAACCACACCCACCACTTTCTCAGGAAGTTCATTCCACATGCAAACCACCCTCTGTGTAGAACATTTGCCCCTCTTGTCCTTTTAAAATCTCTCTGTCATCTTAAAAATGTGTTCCCTACTCTTGAAATCCCCCATCCTGGTAAAAGACAACTACCATTAACCTTATCTGTATGTCTCATTATTTTATACACTTCTATAAGGTGGCCTCTCAACTCCCTATGCTCCAGTGGAAAAAAAGTCCCAGCCTATCCAGCCTTTCTTTATAACTCATATCTTCCATACCAGGCAACATCCTCAAAAATCTCTTCTGAACCCTCTCTAGCTTAATAATATCCAGCCTATAACTAGGTGGCCAGAACTGGACATATTGTTCCAGAGGAGGCCCTACCAATGTCAACACGACTTTCCAACTCCTATACTCAAAGGACTGACTAATGAAGGCAAGAATGCTATACATCTTTTTGATCACCCTGTCTATATGTGATGCAAACTTCAAAGACTTATTCAGCCGAAGCACTAGGTCCCTCTGTTTTACTTGATCTGGCCTACATGTGACTCCCGACCAACAGCAATGCGGCTGAATTTTACTTTTAATGGTCACTAAATGCTGGCCTAGCTATATCACAGGAATGAATAAAAAAAAATTCTTGCTGTTTCAGTTTTCCATTCCACATCAAGCCATTTAAAGGGACAGGAAAGGGAGTCTGAGGATTCTGTGGGTGTCAGTGGACTGAGTGAGAGAAGGTTTGTATCTGTGCATCTTTATAGTATTAGTTGTGCCCAGGGGCTTAAGATGAACTGTGGGTACTGTGAAAAGTGATTAAAGGGCCAATTTTTTGGGTGGAAAATGAGAGACCATTCAACCCACTGTGCCTGCAGAGGTTTTATTACCTAATGCCACCTTTTCCCCAAATCTCAACATTATTTCTATTCAAATAAACCAATGCCTCTCTTGAATGCTTCAACTGATGCTGACTCCATCACATTTCCAGACAGTACATTCCAGACCCTAACTATTTAGTGTGTGCAAAAGTTTCTCTTATATCACCCTTACTTCATTTACACATCACGTTAAATCTATGTCTTCACATTCTGTTTCTCTTATGAGCAGGAATAGCTTCTTCCTAACAACTCTGTCCAGCTCACTCATAATTTTGGAAACTCTATCAGATCTTCTTTTAACCTTGTTCTCTCTAAGGAGAACAAGCCTAATTACTTCAATCTATCCGAGTGATATTATTGCTAGACTATTTTTTTCACACAGAGGGTGGTGCTTGTATGATGAATGAGCTGCCAGAGGAAGTGATGGAGGCCGGTACAATTACAGCATTTAAAAGGCATCTGGATGGGTATATGAATAGGAAGGGTTTAGAGGGATACGGGCCAAGTTTTGGCAAAGGGGACTAGACTACGTTAGGATATCTGGTCAGCATGGACAAGTTGGACCAAAGGGTCTGTTTCCGTACTGTACATCTCTATGACTCAATGACTATTAATCCAGGTAATGATCTGGGAAGAGGGTTGAAATCCCACCATGGTAGATGGTAGAAATTAAATTCAATAATAATCTGGAGTTAAGAGTTTATTGACAGTCATGAAACCATTGTTGATTTTTAGGAAAACCCTTCTGGTTCACTAATGCCCTTATAGGAAGAAATTGGTCATCCTCATCTGGTCTGTCTGCATGTGATATCAGACTCACAGCCAATGTGGCTAACTCTCAACTCGGTGAGGGATGGGCAATGAATGCTAGTCCAGTCAGTGTTTCCTACATCCCATAAAAGAATAAAAGCAATTACTGAAGTCACTCATTCCTGCAAACAATGATGTCAGCTTGAATGGATGATGGTTGATCAGTAAATTTGTGGTTGATATGAAAATTGGTGGGGTGGTAAATAGTGAGGAGGACAGCCACAAATTACAGGAGGATATAGACAGGATGGTCAGATGGACTGACCAGGGGCAAAGAGAATCCAATCCAGAGAAATGAATATAGTTGGTTCTGATATAATACGATAGTTCTGTTCTCGTGCAATCTAGTGTTATAAGGAAATAGCTGCAGCATTTAAACTAATGGGTCTGGAATTGCTTTATAGTTAATACAGGTAAGGAAGCTTGCATTCTGCAAAGAACAGTTTAAATTCTTCAATCGTGTTGAAGCCAATTCATGTTGAAGAAACATGCATTATAGCAGAACCGATTGTATATGAAATGTGAGGTGATGCACTTGGGCAGGAGAAACAAGGCAAGGGAATACATGATCAATGGTAGGACCCTGAGATGTATTGTGGATCAGAGAGACCTTGGTGTGCATGTACACCAGTCCCTTAAATTAGTGGATCAGCTAGATAAAATGGCTAAGGCGGCATATGGGATACTTACCTTTATTTGTCAAGGTATAGAGTTTAAGAGCAGGGAGATTGTGCTGGAACTGTATAAAATGTTGGTTAGGCCAAAACACAGTTCTGGAATCTTCATCAAAGGAGAGATGTGATTGCACTGGAGTGCAAAGGAGATTTAGCAGGACATTGCATGAGCTGGAGAGTTTCAGTTATGATGAGAGCTTGGATGGACCAGCGACGTGCCACAAAGATTGGCACTGGGTCCATTGTAGTTCATCATTTACATAATCAATTTGGATGAGCATGTAGGATGCATGATTAGTAAGTTTGTGGATGACATCAAAATTGGTGATATCGTGGACAGCGAAGAAGGTTATCTAAGAGTACGACAAGGTCTTAATCAAATGGGCCAGTGGGGAAAGGAATGGCAGATGGAGTTTAATTTAAATAAATATGAGGTGTTGAATTTTGATAAGACAAACAGGGCAGGACTTACACAGTTAATTGTAGGGCCCTGGGGAATGTTGTTGAACAGACACCTAGGAACACCTAAACCTAGGGTTACAGGTACATAGTTCCTTGAAAATGGTGTCACAGGTAGACAGGGGATGAAGAAGGTGTTTGGCATGCTTGCCTTAACTGGTCACAGCATTGAGCACAGAAGTTGGGGCATCATGTTACAGCTGTACAAGACATTGGTAAGGCCACATTTGGAGTACCGTGTTCAATTCTAGTCGCCCTTCTATAGGAAGGATGTTATTAAACTGGAAAGGGTGCAAAAAGGATTTACAAAGATGTTATTGAGTCTAGAGCGTTTGCTGGGACCTTTTCCACAGACTGTAGGAGACTGAGGGATGACCTTATTTAGGTTTATAAAACTGTGAGGGGCATAGGTAAGGTGAACAGCCAAGGTATTTTCCCCCAGACTAGGGGAGTCCAAAACTGTTATAATTATAACATTTAAAAGATATTTGGACAGGTACATAAATAGGAAATGCTTAGAGAGGTATGGGCCAAATACTGGCAAATTAGATTACCTCAGTTTAGGATATCTGGTCGGCATGGACGAGTTAGAATACTGTATTCTGCATTATAAAGTGGAGGTTGACACCCCCCCCCCCCCCCGATAAATAAAACCGAAACACCCGAAGGGGAGCACCTTGCCCGATAATCCGTAAAAAAGTGTGAAAAGTGGTGTCACCTGCTTCTCAGAAACTTCTGGTAGTTAAATAAAAATAACTCTCTGACAGTCACTTTAAAATCAACAAGTAACAATTTACTTATCTAATTCTAACAGTGAACAAATTAACTAAACTATTATTAAACTGAATAAATTCCTTCTAACTACTCCCAAATAAAATAAGATTCTAATGGTATGCTGTTCCAATAAAAATACAAGTCCCACTCATATAACAAAAAATAGAATTCAGTCTCTCGAAATTACAGCCATGTTACGTGTCTTCTGGAATGTTCTGTGCCTTCTTCCATTGATCCTTCTGTCAGGAACGCCTCCTCTGATTCTTCTATCAGGAATGTTTTTTCCTCAGATTCTTTGTCGTTGGCGCCATTATTATTTAGATGGTGTTTTCCCACATAAATAGATGACTATGAGAGCCAATTTCTCTGTCAAGAGCTGAGGGCCAATAGTGCTAGCTGACCGTAATTAGCTCTAGGGTCTTTGTTTGACAGTCCTCTTCTTTTATACCCATGATGACATATCAATATTTCTTACATGCAATTGGTCCTATGCTTTCAAAACCATCAGATTTAAACTTAATAGGCTTTTGGTATCTAAGTGCCTGGTTCATATTGATTGGCTAAATTCAAAACCTGTTGGCTTGGTAAACTCCTGCTTGACCTGCTAACTGTATGGCTCTTTGATACAAATGTTTCAGTTCAGACTCTATGTACAGGCAAACTCAGACTGCTGCTCAGACATCCATCTTAATCTCAAGGCACAGAAATAAAACTCCACTTTTTAAAGGTACCTTGCAATGCTTTCTCCATTTTGCAATGATCAAATTCTTACTTCCTGTCTCCCAATCTACAATTACTCTACCCAACTTCACAACAGCGAAGCATGACAGTCTGAATCAATTAAGTGAGAGGGGAAAGATTTAAAAGCGACCTGAGGAGCAACTTTTTCACACAGAATGAGCATGCCAAAGGAAGTTATAGAGGTAAGGATAGTTATAAAATTTAAAAGACTTTTGGACAGGTACATGGATAGGAAAGGTTGAGAGGATTATGGGCCAAATGCAGGCAAATGGGACTAGGCCTATTTAGAAAATCTGGTTTGCATGGGTGAGTTGGGCTGAAGTTTCTATTTCCATGCTGTATGACTTTATGACTGGGATTGTTTTACTTAAAGCAGAGGATACTGAGAGGGAGCATGACTGAGTTGCATACAATTATGATGAGCATTGATAGGGGGAAGCAGAAGGTAACTTTTCCTCATAGTGAAGGGAACAATCACTGGGGCAACAGATTTATGATAAGGGGCAGAAGATTTAGAAGTGAAACAATTCGTGGGAAACTGAAGCTACTTGGAAATTGGATCAGAATAATTAGATTTTTTTTGACTGCCCCAGGCTTGATGGGCTGAAGAACCTTTTTTCTGTGCTACAGATTTCTATGACTCCATGACCTTAAATGGTGGAAGTTGAGTTGAAAAGTCTGCAGAATTTCATGTGGTCCCACATTTGGCTCGGAAGTAATGCAATACCACTTGAGACACATAGTTGTATTGACTATTTCAATGAAATTTACATTTTTATTTGAAATATTCTTTACCTGGTAATTTATGGGCACATAATGTTCATTTTGGTTGGTTCGTCACAGTAAAAACATTAAAAGAGTGAAATCCTGTCCAGCAGACTCATGGGGAATTCCTTCCTTCTTCATTTTCTTGATAGATTTTTATTCTCCAAATGTCTTAATGGATGTGGGGCAAAGGCAAAAGTGGAGTAGTTTGCATATCAATCATAATCTGGTTCTGTGTGGGAATAGATTTGAGGGGCAAAATGCTGCTATACCTATCTTCCTATGAGCAGATATCAGGATTGTGGTGCAACAAAGGGAATATCTATCAAGGCATGTAATGTTGGGAAATCAGCATGTGTAATGAAGGGCTGTCAAGCTGGTAATGAGGGTAGCATTGGATGTGCAATAATGGGGTATCAAGATGTGTCATGCGTATCAGTGTGTTATGAGTGCATATCAGGGTGTGTAACATGGGAATATTGGGTGTATAATGAAGAGCTATCAGGGTGTATAAGGAAGAGGTAGCAAGTGCGTAATTAGGGAGTAATAGGGTGTGCAATGAGTGCATAAAGGGGTTTTGAGTGTGACATGAGGGGGTATTGGGTGTGTAATAAATGTATATCAGGGTATCTAATGAGTGCATATCAGAATGTCTAATATAGGACTATCAGGGTGTGTAATAAATAGGTATTGGGTGTAAACTGAATGGATATCAAGGTGTGGGAAGTCGTGGTGTTGGTTATATAATAAGAGGATTTTGGGTGCGTAATGTTGAGTATTAGGTGTGTAATGACAGGGTATCAGGATGTCTAATGTGTAGCTTTTGTTGAGAGCACCAGCAATTGTGGTGTTTGTCCTGGAGACTGTTTTCATTGCAATGCCCCACTGACGGTGCCTGAGTGGAATGAATGACTGCATTTCCTGAGAATCTGCCTTGCTTAGAGTCAAAGAGATATACAAAGGTACCTCGATTATCCGAATATCAATTACCTGAATATTGGATTATCTGGAAGAGATCTCGAGACCCTGATAGAAACGTTACATCAAAGACAGCGTGTTTCCAACACTGATCGCATCTTTTGTTTACAATGATTAAACAGGCACCGTCTCCGAATGACTGACCTCCCGCCCTCTCTCTCTCCCAACACTTTCCCTGGAGTTCAACAGAGGGGTGCATCCTAAACTCCCCTTCCCCAGATAATCTCGCTATTTGGAGACTTACCCCACAAAGGTAGCAGTAGCAGCAGTCTTGTTGTTGTTGAGGCTTATCTCTCCACGCTTCA
This sequence comes from Chiloscyllium plagiosum, assembly GCF_004010195.1. NCBI lineage: Eukaryota > Metazoa > Chordata > Chondrichthyes > Orectolobiformes > Hemiscylliidae > Chiloscyllium > Chiloscyllium plagiosum. The sequence goes on from NC_057716.1 coordinate 105,232,347, forward strand.
GGCTCTCTGCTTTTATTCCTGATGAAGGGCTTTTGCCCGAAACGTCAATTTCGCTGGTCCTTGGATGCTGCCTGAACTGCTGTGCTCTTCCAGAGTCTTGTGGTTGTTGTCCAGTCTGGCTGCCCCGGAGAAGAGGTGGGAGGTGGATGGGGGTGGGGGCAGGGGGCTGTGTAGGATGGGGGTAACATCCTGTGAATCTTTTCTGAACACTTTCAAGTTTCACAACATCTTTCCCATTGGAGGAGGAGGAGGAGGAAAGGAAGGAGAGAGTATGGTTGGAGCAAAATGATCAGCAGTCACTGTTAACAGGTTTCACCTGAAATCAGTGATGCCTACATACCAGTCGAGTGTCAGTATCGAGATCCCAAATGGATTCTTGTCTGCACTGCATCAGTACTGTTAACACACTCTCCCAGTTGGGGGAACATCTTTCCTGGCTATCCTTTTAGGACAGCACAGTGACTCAGTGGTTAGCAATGCTGCCTCACAGTGCCAGGGACCCGGGTTCAATTCCAGTCACAGGTAACCGTCTGTGTGGAGTCTGCACATTCTCCCCATGTCTGTGTGGGTTTCCTCTAGGTGGTCCGGTTTCCTCCCACAATCCAAAGATGTGCAGGTGAGGTGAATTGGCCATGCTAAAATTGCCTATAGAGTTCAGGGATGTGTAGGTGCATTAGTTAGGGGTAAAAATGTAGAGTAATAGGTTCGGGGAATGGGTTTGATTGGGTTACTCTTGGATTACAACAATGTTCCATGGCCTCCACCAACAGCTCAATCACCAATGTGAAAAGCAAAGCTGAAAGGGGACTGCCCTGCTGCCTGCCCCTACAAATGTTAAAATTGTCAGGCCGTATACCATTGGAGAGAACCGCCATCGGAGGATCACTGTAAAGGACCCTTACTCATCTAGTAAATACTTCACCACAGGCCAAACCGCTCCAGGGTATAAAAAAGATAAGGCCATTCCACCCCATCAAATGCCTTGTCAGCATCCAAAGAGACCACCAGCCCTTGAACCAATCACTGCTGGCACACTTGGATCATGCTAAGCAACCTCCTAACATTATTAGAGGATCTGCGACCCTTTATAAAGCCCATCTGATGTTTTTTAACAATAGAAGGTAACACTCCTTCAAATCTCAATGCCAAAGTCTTAGACAAAATTTTATAATCAGAATTTACGGGCAAGATAGGTCTATAAGACATAGGAGCAGAAGTAAGGCCATTCGGCCCATCGAGTCCATTCTGCCATTCAATCATGGCTGATGGGCATTTCAACTCCACTTACCCGCATTCTCCCCGTAGCCCTTAATTCCTTGTGACATCAAGAATTTATCAATTTCTGCCTTGAAGACATTTAGCGTCCCAGCCTCCACTGCACTCTGTGGCATTGAATTCCACAGGCCCACCACTCTCTGGCTGAAGAAATGTCTCCGCATTTCTGTTCTGAATTTACCCCCTCTAATTCCCACCACACACCCACCATCGGAAACATCCTCCTGCATCTACCCTGTCTACTCCTGTTAGAATTCTACAAGCCTCCATGTGATCCCCCCTCATTTGTCTGAAATCCAGTGAAAAAAATTCTAATATAGTCAATCTCTCCTCATAAGTTGGGATAAATGGTTGCAATGGACGAGTTGGACTGAAGGGTCTGTTTCCGTTTTGGACATTTCTATGACTCTACACATCAGTACATGGGTCCTAGTCTCCTCGCCTAATGGAAACAATTTCCTAGCATCCACCCTTTCCAAGCCATGTATTATCTTGTAAGTTTCTATTAGATCTCCCCTTAATCTTCTAAACTCCAATGAATACAATCACAGGATCCTCAGCCATTCCTCGTATGTTAGACCTACCATTCCAGGGATCATCCGTGTGAATAAGAAGCACAGTCATCCGGGGCCTTCCCTTTCTTGCGGATAAGTGAAATATCAAGGATGGCGGGAGGCAATCACGACTATATGAACAGTTATACATGTCTAGCATCAGTCCTGACAGTATATTGTCAAATTCTTTATAAAGCTTAGTGGGAAGACCATCAGGGCTGGGTGCCTTTCCACTTTAAAGTTGCCTCACCACCTCCTGTATCTCTTGTGCTTTTAATGGAGGACTAAGGAGAGATGCCCGCTCAGCAGACACCCTGGAAGATCCAAGTTCCTAAAAAAGACTCCATTTTATCCTGTCTATCCTCACAACATTCAGACTTATACAGTTCACTGACCTTTTTAGCATTACAAGTCCCATTTCCTTCCCTAATAGAAGCATTAGATTGGGAGACATTCTTCTTCCTAACCAGGTATGCCAAATATTAATCCGGCCTATCACCATGCTCAAACAACATTTGCTTTGCAAAAGAAAGTTCCTTTCTGGCTGTTTGCATAAGCATGAAGTTTAAGGGGGATCGAAGAGCTGTGATCCGCTGCAGCTTAGTCACTGACGGTCTACTGTAATATGCCATCTCAGCTGCCTTCAATCGTGCCTTGAGCAGGCGCTGCTGCACTCCCTTCCGTCACTTCTGACTGGCCGAGTATGAGATATACTCAAACATATATATAGAATGCGGGCTACACCACCAGTGCTTCATTGGGAGGCGCACTGAAAATGTTACCTAGTATGGTGATGAAACGTCTGAAAATGAACCTTCCATCTCAACAAGTAAAGCTACATCCAGAATGGTCATATAGACTCCTGTGAATCACCTTGAGATGTTTATGATATTAACATAGAAACATAGAAGAGCAGTAAACAGCTATTTGGCCCTTCAAGGCTGCTTTAGCATTCATCACGATCATGACTGATATCCAACTCATTAGCCAAATCCTGCTTTCTCCCCATAATCTTTGATTCCATTCCCCCCAAGTGATATATTAGCTGTATCTTAAATACATTCAATGTTTTGGCATCAACTACATCCTGAGGTAATGAATTCCACAGGCTGCCTAATGTTTGGGTGAAGAAATGTCTCCTTATCTCTGTCCTAAATGATCTACCCCAAATCCTCAGACTGTGACCCCTGGTTCTGGACACACCCACCATCGGAAACATCCTCCTGCATCTACCCTGTCTACTCCTGTTAGAATTCTACAAGCCTCCATGTGATCCCTCCTCATTTGTCTAAATCCAGTGAAAAAAATCCTAATGTAGTCAATCTCTCCTCATAAGTTGGGATAAATGGTTGCAATGGACGAGTTGGACTGAAGGGTCTGTTTCCGTTTTGGACATTTCTATGACTCTATACATCAGTCCTGCCATCCCTGGAATCAACCTGGTAAACCTTTGCTGCACTCCTCGAGAGCAACTGGGATGGGCAATAAACTCTAGCCGAGACAGTAATACTCACATCCCCTGAATTATTAAAAAACAAGGTAGTTCATTGCACGATACCTACTAGAATAGATTTGCCTTAAAAGTTGTTCATAGATCGGACAGTGTGAGCACATGTTCCACCGAACTATTCACTGACATCAGACCAGCAAACGAACCCAGTGCAGCACTATAACCGTATTGTCAGACCGACACACCACAAAGGGTCCACAATCTATTTTTCTGTGATTAAACAGTCCAGTTAGACAGAGGAGGCATTGAGCAGACTGGCCTTGTCAGCTTCTCAGTTAAACTGTCAATGTTAAACTGGGTGCTTGGAGCTGGTCAGAATTGTCCAGGTTTACAGTAATTAAAAAGGAAGTATATTACCACTTCAGGGCACGGAGAGGGAGCAGAGAAACCACAGAAAAGGGTAGACACTTTTGTTCAGTCCATCAACAGCTGAGGTGGGGCCCATTGCCCTGGCAATAAAGGGGGCACCTCCTAGTCTGGTGTTGAGAGGAGAATGAGAGAGGGTCTCCCTGCTCCAGGGAGGATGTTGTGAAACTTGAGAGGGTTCAGAGAAGATTTACAAGGATATTGCCAGGGTTGGAGGGTTTGAGCTATAGGGAGAGGCTGAATAGGCTAGGGCTATTTTCTCAGGAGCGATGGAGGCTGAAAGGTGAAAAGTTTATGGAAGTTTATAAAATCATAAGGGGCATGAATAGGTTGAATAGACAAGGTATTTTCCCCCAGGGTAGGGGAGTCCAAAAATACAAGGGCATAAGGTGAGAGGGGAAAGATTTAAAAGGGACCTAAGGGGCAGCTTTTTCACGCAAAGGGTGGTGCGTGTATGGAATGAGCTGCCAGAGGAAGTCGTACAACATTTGTATCGCTGGACATCGGAGTGCGTCTGGGAAAATTAACAAATAGTGAAATTCACAACTGATCTTGGAGGAGCTGTTTGGGTGAAGTTCACAGCACAGATACAGATAAGTGAATTGTTTTAAGTGTGTGGCCTATAGAAAGTCTGCAGTAGTGAGTAGAGTGGCTTTTTTTTTTGATTATATGTTTTTTGAGATATGTCTCTTGATTGAACTTAAAATGTAATCCACAACAATTAATTTAATCTGGGGCAGTGTTTTGTAGAGGAATAAGACAGTGTCATTTTCTGGGTCTGTAGATTGTGACGGAGCAAAACTGGCCTTTAGTAGAATGATATGTGCTTCTTGTCAGATGTGTGAGTTTAAAGAGAGTTTAAGGGTTACTGCGGATTATATCTGCAATAAATGCTGTTGGTTGCGATCCCTATCAGATCGAATGGATCAGATGGAGAGACAGTTAGAGGCAATGAGGAATTTGCAACAGCAACGGTATGTGATGGATGGCAGTTATAGGAAGGGGGAAAAGTCGCAGATACAGTCACATAGATGGGTTAACTCCAGGAAAGGTAAGAGAGGTAGGCAGCTAGTGCAGGAGTCTTCTGTGGCTATCCCCATTTCAAACAAGTATGCTGTTTTGGAAAATGTAGGGGGTGATCGATTCACAGGGGAACATAGCACGAACAGCCAAGTTTCTGTGGCCAGCAGTGAGAAATCAGAATGGTGTGTTGCTTCCCTGGTGCCAGGATCAAGGATGTCTCAGAGAGGGTGCAGAATGTTCTCAAGGGGCAGAGGGGCCAGCAAGAGGTCATTGTCCACATTGGAACCAACGACATAGGAAAGGAAAAGGTTGAGATTCTGAAGGGAGCTCACAGAGAGTTAAGCAGGAATTTACAAAGGAGGTCCTCGAGAGTGGATTACTCCCAGTGCTACGAGCTAGTGAGGGTAGGAATAGGAGGATAGAGCAGCTGAATGCATGGCTGAGGATCTGGTGTATGGGAGAAGGATTCACATTTTTGGATCATTGGAATCTCTTTTGGGGTAGAAGTGACCTGTACAAGAGGGACGGATTGCACCTAAATTGAAAGGGGACTAATATAATGGCAGGGAGATTTGCTAGAGCTGCTCGGGAGGATTTAAATTAGTAAAGTGGGGGGGACCCAGGGAGATGGTGAGGAAAGAGATCAATCTGAGACTGGTACAGTTGAGAACAGAGGCGAGTCAAACAGTCAGGGCAGACAGGGATGAGGTAGGACTAATAAATTAAACTGCATTTATTTCAATGCAAGGGGCCTAACAGGGAAGGCAGATGAACTCCAGGCGTGATTAGGAACATGGGACTGGGATATCATTGCAATTACAGATACAAGGCTCAGGGATGGGCAGGACTGGCAGATTAATGTTCTAGGACACAAATGCTACAGGAAGGATAGAAAGGGAGGCAAGAGAGCAGTGGGAGTGGCATTGTTGATAAGGGATAGCATTACAGCTATACTGAGGGAGGATATTCCTGGAAACACATTCAGCGAAGTTATTTGGGTGGAACTGAGAAATAAGAAAGTGATGATCACCTTATTGGGATTGTATTATTGACTCCCTAAGAGTCAGAGGGAAATTGGAAACAAAGTTGTAAGGAGGTCTCAGCTATCTGTAAGAATAATAGGTTGGTTATGGTAGGGGATTTTGACTTTCCAAACATAGACTGGGACTGCCACAGTGTTAAGGGTTTAGATGGAGAGAAATTTGCTAAGTTGTACAAGAAAATTTTCTGATTCAGTATATGGATATGCCTACGAGAGAAGGTGCAAAACATGACCTACTCTTGGGAAATAAGGCAGGGCAGGTGACTGAGGTGTCAGTGGGGGAGCACTTTGGGTCCAGCGCCAATAATTCTATTAGATTTAAAATAGTGATGTAAAAGAATAGACCAGATCTAAAAGATGAAGTTCTAAATTGGAGGAAGGTCAATTTTGATGGTATTAGGCAAGAACATTCAAAAGCTGACGGGAGGCAAATGTTCGCAGGTAAAGGGATGGCTGGAAAATGGGAAGCCTTCAGAAATGGGATAACGAGAATCCAGAGAAAGTATATTCCTGTTAGGGTGAAAGGAAAGGCTGGTAGGTATAGGGAATGCTGGATGACTAAAGAAATTGAGAGTTTGGTTAAGAAAAAGAAGGAAGCATTTGTCAGGTATAGACAGGATAGAGATGGAAATGTGTTGCTGGAGAAGCGCAGCAGGTCAGGCAGGGCTAATGCCCGAAACGTCGATTCTCCTGTTCCCTAGATGCTGCCTGACCTGCTGCGCTTCTCCAGCAACACATTTCCATCTCTGATCTCCAGCATCTGCAGACCTCATTTTCTCAATAGACAGGATAGATCAAGTGAATCCTTAGAAGAGTAGGCAGTTGGAGTATACTTAAGAGGGAAATCAGGAGGGCAAAAAGGGAACATGAGATAGCTTTGGCAAATAGAATTAAGGAGAATCCAAAGGGTTTTTACAAATACATTAAGGACAAAAGGGTAACTAGGGAGAGAATAGGACGACTCAAGTATCAGTAAGGCGGCCTTTGTATGGAGCCGCAGAAAATGGGGGAGATACTAAATGTGTATTTTGCATCGGTATTTACTGTGGAAAAGGATATAGAAGATATAGAATGTAGGAAAATAGATGGTGACATCATGGAAAATGTCCATATTACAGAGGAGGAAATGCAGGATGTCTTGAAATACATAAAGGTGGATAAATCTCCAGATCAGGTGTACTCTAGAACTCTGTGGGAAGCTAGAGAAGTGATTGCTGGGCTTCTTGCTGAGATATTTGTATAATCAATAACCACAGGTGAGGTGCCGGAAGACTGGAGGTTGGCTAACGTGGTGCCACTGTTTAAGAAGGGTGGTAAGGACAAGTCAGGGAACTATAGACCAGTGAGCCTGACCTCGGTGGTGGGCAAGTTGTTGGAGGGAATCCTGAGGGACAGGATGTACATGTATTTGGAAAGGCAAGGACTGATTAGGGATAGTCAACATGGCTTTGTGCGTGGGAAATCATGTCTCACAAACTTGATTGAGTTTTTTGAAGAAGTAACAAAGAAGATTGATGAGGGCAGAGTGGTAGATGTGATCTATATGGACTTCAGTAAGGCGTTCGACAAGGTTCCCCATAGGAGACTGGTTTGCAAGGTTAGATCTGACGGAATAAAGGGAGAACTAGCCATTTGGATACAGAACTGGATCATGGGTAGAAGACAGAGGGTGGTGGTGGATGGTTGTTTTTCAGACTGGAGGCCTGTGACCAGTGGACTGCCACAAGGATCGATGCTGGGTCCTCTACGTTTTTGTCATTTACATAAATGATTTGGATATGAGCATAAGAGGTATAGTTATTAAGTTTGCATGTGACACCAAAATTGGAGGTATAGTGGACAACGAACAAGGTTACCTCAGATAACAACAGGATCTTGATCAGATGGGCCAATGGGCTGAGAAGTGACAGATGGGAGTTTAATTCAGATAAATGCGAGGTGCTGCATTTTGGGAAAGCAAATCTTAGCAGGACTTATACACTTAATGGTAAGGTCCAGAGAGTGTTGCTGAACAAAGAGACCTTGGCGTGCAGGTTCATAGTTCCTTGAAAGTGGAGTCGCAGGTAGAGAGGATAGTGAAGAAGGCGTTTGGTATGCTTTCCTTTATTGGTCAGAGTATTGAGTACAGGAGATGGGAAGTCATATTGAGGCTGTACAGGACATTGGTTAGGCCACTGTTGGAATATTGCATGCAATTCTGATCTCCTTCCTATTGGAAAGATGTTGTGAAATTTGAAAGGGTTCAGAAAAGATTTACAAGGATGTTGCCAGGGTTGGAGGATTTGAGCTATAGGAAGAGGCTGAACAGGTTGGGGCTGTTTTCCCTGGAGCGTCAGAGGCTGAGGGGTGACCTTATAGAGGTTTACAAAATTATGAGGGGTGTGGATAGGGTAAATACACAAAGTCTTTTCCCTGGGGTTGAAAAATCCAGAACTAGAGGGCATAGATTTAGGGTGAGAGGGGAAGATATAAAAGAGATTTAAGGGCAATGTTTTCACACAGAGATTGGTATGTGTATGGAATGAGCTGCCAGAGGAAGTGGTGGAGGCTGGTACAATTGCAACATTTAAAAGGCATTTGGATGGGTATATGAATAGGAAGGGTTTGGAGAGATATTGGCTGGGTGCTGGCAGATGGGACTAGATTGGGTTGGGATGTCTGGTCGGCATGGACAGGTTGGACCGAAGGGTCTGTTTCCATGGTGTACATCTCTATGACTTTCTGACTCTATTTACAAGGCAGCTGTATGGGGACATGAGTAGAAAGGGTTTAGAGGGTTATGGGCCACATGTTGGCAAATGGGACTCAATTAATTTAGGATATCTGGTCGGCATGGATGAGTTGAACCGAAGGGTCTGTTTCCATGCTGTAGAGCTCTATGACTGGGATGAGGAGGTATGTCTTCACCCAGAAAGTGGGTGCTTGTGGAATTCTCTGCCACAGAAATCATTTGAAGCTAAAATATTGGGTGTTTTCAAGCAATCAGATGGTGGATCGAATAAGCTGTCAGAGAACGTGGTTAAGGCTGGCACAATTACAACATTTAAAAAGGTTTCTGGATGGGTATATGAATAGGAAGGCTTAGCAGGATATGGGCCAAGTGCTGGCAAATAGGACTAGATTAATTTAGGATATCTGGTCGGCATGGACGAGTTGGACCGAAGGGTCTGTTTCCGTGCTGTACATCTCCATGACTCTGATTAAACAATGGAAAAGAGGCTGTTCAGCCCATCAAGTTTGCATCACCGAAAATATGCTAAATCTACACCAGCCCCACTTTCTCACATTAGGCCCAGAGACTTGAATGTTATGATACCTCAAGAGTTCATCCAAGTACTTTTTAAAGCTTCCGAGTTTTCCGCCTCAACTACTCTCCCAGGCAGTGCATTCCAGACTCCCACTACTCTCTGGGTGAAAAAGGCTTCCTCAAATCCCTTCTAAACTCCTGCCTTTCACTTTAAAATGATGCTCCATTGTTACTGACCCTTAGACTAAGGGGAACAGCTGTTCTCAATTAATCCCGTCCTTGCCCATCATAATCACCTAACACCCCTCCAGGAAGCTCCCCACCACCAACCTTCTCTCCAATAAAGAAAACAACCTGTGCTTATTCAGCCTCTTCGTATCTGAAATGTTCCATCCCAGGCAACCTCCTGGTGAATCTCCTTTGAACCCACTCCATCGCAATTACATCCTTCCTATATTCTGGACACCACAACTGCATACAGTACTCCAGCTGTGGCCTAACCAACATTCTGCAGCAAAATCACTGATGGGCAAAAGTGAGGACAGCATTTGCTGGAAACCAGAGTTTAGATCAGAAGGATCTCAAGCAGGAACGGGATCTCCAGCATCTGCAGTCCTCATTTTCACCACTTCTGTACTCAAATCCTTTTGTGATAAAGGTAATATTCCATTAGCATCTTAACTTCCACTGATTTATTGACAAGGGCACATCAACAATTTATGAAGGTGGACCTCAAACACCTTCCCAAGGATAATTAAAAACTTGTTAGACATGGTTATACTTTCCTGAAAAAGGTAAACATATCCTTTTTCCTTCATTCCTGATGAAGGACTTTTGCCCAAAATGTTGATTTTTCTGCTCCTCGGATGCTGTCTGACCTGCTGTGCTTTTCCAGCACCACTCTGATCTAAGCAAAATCATTGATGTTGGTCCCAACTGGAAATCTCCAAAAACTGGAATTGATGGATTGCTGGTCTTTAAGGGTCATGGAGCCTAAGTGACAAGATTGAGTTGAGTTACATATCAGCTACTACCTCACTGAATGGGCAGAACAGGTCCAATGGGTTGAATGGCCAACTCCCAGTGGTCCTATAATAAGGACGTATTGGGCATGTTTGACCTCAACTGAGGAAGAGGCAAAACAGCTTTCATCAGTTTTTGCAGTAAGGAAATAGACTGTTTGCCTCAACAAGTCTGTGTTGGCATTCATTCTCCACACTAGCCATCCCCCTCCAACATCTCACCGTTCCAACACTCCCTTTCTTTCCTTCATCTTTACGTTTATCATGCTGCACCTCGCATTCATGTACTGTAAAGCCTAAACCATTCTCTGAGACCACATTCCATTGGTGGGAACATTTCTCCTGAATTTCCCACCGGATTTATTAGTAATAATAATCGATTGAACTTTCTAAAGTAAGTTATTCCTCCCTCACATGCCCGCTCCTCTTGATAAACGCTGTTGGCAAAACGGTGCTCAGATTATTTTGCGTTGCTTGTTCCTAGGTGCCTGGCCATTCGATCCCTGAGCATTCTTCAATGGATGTCTTCGGTGGAGCTCCGAGATTTTTATCGTATCCCAGGACGTTCACGGTGCCCAATGGGGCAGACGCCGTTCTCAAGTGTCAAATCGCTGGGGACCCTCGTCCAACTGTGATCTGGGAGAGGGACAAGACTCAGATCTCACCTCACGGTCGCTACCGGTTCCTGGAGGACGGCAATGTCTACAACCTGGTGGTGTCGCGGGCGAGGGTGGAGGACAGTGGGCAGTACATCTGCAAGGCCAAGAACAGCGTGGGGGAGACCTACGCGGCCGCCACCCTCAAGGTGGAGGAGTGCGACGGGGACCCGGAGAACCGGCCGGCCTTCGTGGTCAAGCCCACCTCGGCCAGGGTGGTCCGCGGCCACGACGTGGTCTTCACCGGGCGGCTGGCCGGCTCCCCGATGCCGGCGGTGACCTGGGAGAAGGACGGCAAGAAGCTGACCGAGATCTTCGAGAGCGGGCACTTCAGCGAAGGCTGCGACGGCGAAGGCTGGCACCACCTGAAGATCTTCAGCGCCCGCATGCCCGACGCGGGGGTCTACCTATGCAAGGCGCGCAACCCTCTCGGCGAGGCCATGTCGGCGGCCGTCCTCCTCGTGGAGCCAGGCGACGCCCCCCACGAGCCAGCCCCGCCCACAACCGCCAGCAACGGCCTTGGGGTCAGCGAGGGGTCGGGCGCCCAACGGATCCGGCGCGAGGCGCGGCGCGGGAAAAGGCACCGCCTCCCTCACCGTGAGCCGCACTCAGCCTCCGGCGTCGCCCGCCAGAGCCACGCCACTGAAGACCCACCGAGGGCCTGCAAAGTCAAAGTCTTCTCCGTGACAGAGGGCAAGCACGCGAAGTTCCGGTGCTATGTCACCGGGAAGCCCAAGCCCGAGATTTTCTGGAGAAAGGACGGTCGGCTGGTCGCCCCTGGTAGGCGTCACCTCCTCTACGAGGACAGGGAGGGCTACTTCATCCTCAAGGTGCTGTACTGCAAGCAGCAGGATAATGGCCTGTACGCTTGTGCTGCCTCCAATGCAGCTGGTCAGACCCTCAGCTCAGTGCTGCTCAACGTCAAAGGTAAGATTAGAATACATGGGAACTTCTCTCAATAAGCATGACAGGAGGGGGAGTGGGAAAACAAAACACCAATCTCTATTTTATGCCGATATGGAGTCTACACAAGTAAACATAATCCTTTAATATGTGCCACTAGCCAGACCAACGTTTTGAAGGAGTAACTTGTGCAGTGAATAGAGGATGCCCTACAGACGTGGTGCTTTCAGATTTCCAGAAGGTCATTTGATAAGACGCTTCAATAAAAGTTATTGTGGAAAATAAAAGCTCACAATGTAGGGGGTATTTTGTTAACATGGTTGAAAGACTATCTGGCTGGTAGAAAACTGAGACTATGTGTCAGTGGGTCTTTGGCACGATGTGATGAGTGGGATTCCACAGGGTCTGTTGCTGGATGTCAAAAAGCGTGACAGGAGTAAAAAACAACCCAGAAACCTCTATCTTAAGACTATATGAAGTCTTCACTTTTTTAAAGAAATTGATCATGTCACTAACTAGAGCAACATTTTGAAAGGGGATCTTCAAAAGGATCCTTGACAGGGGTGCTGTAGATGGAGGATGCCTTGTAGATGTACTATACTTAGATTTTCAGAAGTAATTTGATAGTGTGCCACATCAAAGTTTATTGCAGAAAATAAAAGCTCATGGTGTAGGAGATATTATAGTAACATGGTTGGAGGACTGGCTGTCTGGAAAAAAAAAGACTGTGCGTGAATGGGGTTTTGATGAGTGGGATCCCGCAGGGTCTGTGCTGGGTCCCAACATTTATAATTCACATCACTTAACTTCACTATGGGGAACAAAGTCAAGTTGCAGAGGATACCAGGGTAGGTAGGAAAGTACGTTGTGAAGGAGCCATTTGGAATTTGCAGATGAATATATAATTTGAATGATTGGGCAAAAATCTGGCAGATGGAGTATAATGTGGGAAAATGTGAAGTTGTTTACTTTGGTATGAAAAATAAAAAAAAGTTACTTTAACAAAGAATGACTGCAGAATTCTGTGCTTCTGAGGGATCCAGGTGTTCTAATGTGAGTGACAAAAAGTTAGCATAGCGCAGTAGGATGCTATATTATTACAATTGAACATAGTGTACTTCTGATATATGTCTGAAACCACATCTCAAATACTATGCACAGTTTGGCCTCCTAATTTAAGCACGGATTTAAATGCATTTGAGGTGGCTCAGAGGAGGCCTACTGGAATGATACCTGGATGAGCAGCTTGTCTTAAGATGAACATTTGGCCAGATTGGGCTTGTTTACAGAGGTTTAGAAGAACGAGGGGTGACCTGTTTGAGATGTATAAGATCCTGAATGGTCTTGACAAGGGTAGATTTAGATGTAGATTTAGATTTTATTGTCACGTGTACTTGAGTACAGCAATACAGGAGTACAGTGAAAAATGTACAAAGTCGCCATTCTCCAGTGTAAGAATGTCTTTTCTTGTGGAGAGGTCGAAAACCAGGGGATGCGGTTTTAAAATCAGGCGTCACCTTTTCAGGATAGAGATGAGTAGAAGTTCTTTTATCTCAGAGGACTGTGCATTTTTGAATCTATTTGCCACAGAAGGCAATGGAAGAATGTTCATTGAACATTTTTGAAACAGAGGTAGGTAGACTTCTGAAGAAAGATCACTGGATTGAAAAGTTAATTCTGCTTTCTGTCCATGGATGCTGCCAAACCTGCTGTATTTTTTTCCCCCAGCAATTCCTGTTTGTGGGCCTGATTTCTGGCATCTCAGTTCTTTCATTTGTTTATATAGTCTTGTTAACATGAGATTAAAGGCTTTTTGGGGTAAAACGTGGCATTCAAAGCAAAATAGATCCTATTGAATCCATCCCCTCAGGCCTGCTGTTTTTATATATTTTTATATATTGAATGTTTTTATATTCATTTTCTGCCCATCCCTAATTAAGAAGGTGCTGATTAGCTGCCTTCTTGAATCCTTGCAGTCCTAGGAGTATAAATGGGCCTCTTGCTGAGATATTTGTATCATCGATAGTCACAGGTGAGGTGCCGGGAGACTGGAGGTTGGCAAACGTGGTGCCACTGTTTAAGAAGGGCGGTAAAGACAAGCCAGGGAACTATAGACCGGTGAGCCTGACCTCGGTGGTGGGCAAGTTGTTGGAGGGAATCCTGAGGGACAGGATGTACCTGTATTTGGAAAGGCAAGGACTGATTCGAGATAGTCAACATGGCTTTGTGCGTGGGAAATCATGTCTCACAAACTTGATTGAGTGTTTTGAAGAAGTAACAAAGAAGATTGATGAGGGCAGAGCAGTAGATGTGATCTATATGGAATGATCTGCCTGAAGATGTGGTGGAGGCAACATTTAAGAGGCATTTGGGTGGGTATATGAGTGGGAGGGGTTTGGAGGGATATGGGCCGGGTGCTGGCAGGTGGGACTAGATTGGGTTGGGATATCTGGTCGGCGTGGATGGGTTGGACCGAAGGGTCTGTTTCCGTGCTGTACATCTCTATGACTTTATACAACTGCAGTTTTGTAGAATCTTACAGTGCAAATAGAGGCCATTCGGCCATTGAGTCTGCACTGACTCTCCAAAAAGCATCCCATCCAGACACAACCCCACATATATGATGGCTAATCCATTGAGCCTACACACGTTTGGACAGTGGGAGAAAGCCAGAGTGCCCAACAGAAACCTACACAGCGACCCAAGGCAGTAGTGCTAACCACTATGCCACTGTGCCACCCAAGAGTCAATTAGGAGAAAGTGAGAACTGCAGATGCTGGAGAAGGGCTTATGCCTGAAACGTCGATTCTCCTGCTCCTTGGATGCTACCTGACCTGCTGCGCTTTTCTAGCAACACATTTTTCAATCCAAGAGTCAATGGCAATCTTCAGACTGTTTTTAGTCAGGATTAAATAATCAAAATGCAATTGAATGTCAGGCACTTGTATAATACTACTTGATACTTATCAGCCCAGGACTGGACATTGTCTAGGCTTTGCTGCATTTGGACTGCTTCAGTATCTAAGAATGGTGCTGAACATCTCGGACTGAGATGAGAGATGCTTTCATCCAGAGAATGGTGAGCCTGTGCAATTCTCTGCCACAAAAAGTGGTTGAGGAAAAAATGTTTAATGTTTTCATAAAGCATATAGTTCTTAGGTTTAAAGAGGCTGAAGGAAATAGGGAGAAAGTGTGAACAGGATACTGAGTAAGACGTTTAGCCATGATCGTATTGAATGATGGAGTAAGTTGTAAGGTTGTTCGCTGAGTAAGGTTTGTTTTCTGACGTTTCATCACCATGCTAGGTAACATTATCAGTGAGCAGTGTCCCGCTTTATATTTATATGTCTTGGTCTCTTAAGGTGGGTGATATCATTTCTGAATCTTTTTCTCAGAGGTTGGTAAATGCTGGGTCTCCAGGAATTCCTGTGCGTGTCTCTGTTTTGCCTGTCCTAGGATGGATGAATTGCCCCAGTCAAAGTGGTGTCCTTCTTCGTCTGTATGTAAGGATACTCATGATAGTGGGTCATGTCTTTGGGTGGCGAGTTGGTGTTCGTGTATCCTGGTGGTTAGTTTTCTGCATGTCTGTCCGATTGTAGTGTTTGTTACAGTCCTTGCATGGTATTTTGTAAATGACATTAATTTTGTTAGTTGTTTGTATGGAGCCCTTTAGGTTCATCAGTGTTGTTTAAGTGTGTAGGTAGGTTTGTGAGCTACCATGATGCCAAGGGGTCAGAGTAGCCTGATGATCATTTCAGAGATATCTTTGACGTATGGTATTGTGGCTAGAGTTTCTGGGCACATTGTATCTGCTTGTTTGGGTTTGTTGTTTAGGAATCGGTAGACTATGTTTATTGAAAAAAACAAAGTATCCCTACAGGAAATACTAGACAATCTCACACAAAAGAACTAATAAAGACTACTTCGACCCCCCTGGCATCATGGTAGCCCATAAACCTACCAACACACTTAAACAGCGTCTGATGAACCTAAAGGACCCCATACAAACACCCAGCAAAACAAATTTGATTTACAAAATACCATGTAAGGATTATAACAGACACTATTATCAGCTAGACAGGCAGAAAACTAGCCACCAGGATACATGAACACCAATTAGCCACCAAAAGACATGACTCACTATCACTACCCTTACATACAGATGAAGAAGGACACCACTTCAACTGGGACAACATATCCATTCTAAAACAGGCTAAACAGAGACATGCAGGGAAATTCCTGGAGGCCTGGCTTTCAAACTGGAACTCTATCAGTAAACACATTGATTTGGACCCCTTTTACCAACCTCTGAGAAAAAGAACCGGAAATGATGTCACCCACCCTAACAGACCAAGACACATAAATAGAAAGCGGGACATAACACCAGCACTTAACTGGAGGCTCACTGATGATGCAGCAAAGCCTAGACAATGTCCAGTCCTCGGCTGATAAGTATCAAGTAGTATTATACAAGTGCCTGACATTCAATTGCATTATGATTATTTAATCCTGACTAAAAACAGTCTGAAGATTGCCATTGACTCTAGTATGTGACAAAACGTCTGATAATAAACCTTCAGCTCAGCGAGCAAACTTACAACCTGAACCTCAACCTGAGCTACAAATCTTCTCAAAAATCGCAATAATGGAACAGGTTCACGAGCCAAAAGACCTACTCCCGTCACTACTTTTTGTTTCTATGTATGTCTGAACAGAGTAGCTCTAATTTAAGTTTGTACTTTCTTTTTCATCTCACCCCTCCACTTCACAAAAACTCCTTAACTGGTATTTTCCAAACTGATGACTACTTCTATCTGTAGAGGTAAGCACAGCATTTACATGGGAACATTGCCACCTGCAAGTTCCCCTCCAAGCCACTCTCACCCTGACTTGGGAATACATTGCCATTCCTTCGATGTCACTGGTTCAAAATCCTGGATCTCACTCCCTGTCAATGTTGTCAGTCTACCTACAGCACATGGATTGCAGTTGTTCCCAAAAGCTGTTCAGCTCATTCTCAGTGGAAACTAGGGATGGACAATAACTGATGGCCTAGGTAGTTGTTGCTTATGAAGTGCTTGTTATTTTGTGTAAAAAATATAAGTTGCAACAGAGACCTGGTTAGTTATTCATTTCATGTCTCCTCCCCAGAACCTCGCATCAAATTTAAGAACCAGTTGCAGGATGTCGAGGTGAATGAGAGGGAGCAGGCGATCTTGGAATGTGAGGTCCCGGGAGACTCGATACCAGCTGTCTGGTACCTTGAAGACCGCAAGTTACACTCTAGTGCCAAGTACATTATCGAGCAGCAAGGGGCAGTACATCGCCTTACCATTAAGGATGTAACCATGGATGACGATGGAGTTTACCTCTGTGAGATGAAAGATGGTGGCAGGAGCATTGCTGAGGTGGCAGTAAAAGGTAATTGGCTTAGAACCCTTGGAGTGAGTGCAGCCACATCCCAGGTATACGTGTTGATGGAATGGACAGTGGACGATGCTGGGGTATTAGTCCCCACTTACTGAATCACCACTTATTCTTCCAACCGCTGTCCGGAACACAGACAGTATCCCCCACAGTAAGGATTGGCAATGGTCATTGGCCCCTTGCAAATACTCACTTTTCTTTTAAAGAGTCCAAGAGCAGAGCCAACATTGCCCATCTCACAGCGTCGTGAATAACCATGTCAGCTCTATTTTAGATCAGCTAAAGTCATTGAGTCAATGTCTCTCATCTGAGTCAGAAGGTCATGGGTTTGAATTGCATTCCAGAGACTGCCACACAAACACCTGTCAGAGGGTCAGTGCTGAGGAGGTGCTGCATTATTGGAGGGTCAGTACTGAGGGAGTGCCACAATGTCAGAGCATCCATACTGAAGGGATGCAGCATGTTGGAGGGTCAGTGCTGAGGGAGTGCTGTACGTCTTTATTAGGGTGGCACGGTGGCTCAGTGGTTAGCACTGCTGCCTCACAGCACCAGGGTCCCAGGTTTGATTCCAACCTCGGGTGACTGTCTGTGCGGAGTTTGCACATTCTCCCCGTGTTTGCGTGGGTTTCCTCCGGGTGCTCCGGTTTCCTCCCACAGTCACAAAGATGTGCAGGTCAGGTGATTTGGCCATGCTAAATTGCCCAGACTGTTAGGTGCATTAGTCAGAGGGAAATGGGTCTGGCTGGGTTACTCTTCAGAGGGTCGGTGTGGACTGGTTAGGCGGAAGGGCCTGTTTCCACACTGTAGGGAATCTAATCTAATCTAATCAGAGGGTCAGTGCTGAGGGACTGCTACACTATTAGAAGGTCAGTATTGAGAGAGTGGTTATTCAGTCGCAAATAAAGTAATTGAAAGTAAAATTGTTGGAGTCAAGTTTTGATTTGAATTGCTGAAATTATTCATTCTTTCCCCAACCCTCTGAGGTAAAATCGTGAAGCGGTTACCACGGAAACTGGATGTAGTGGAGGGAGAGAATGCAGCCTTCTGTGTGGACCTGGATGAGGAGAATGTGGAGGTGTCCTGGTACAAGGATGGAGAGCTGCTGACTGAATCCCATAAAACAATCATCAAGTCCTTTGGGAAAACCCACATTCTGGTCTTTGTTAATGTCACAGTGGAAGATTCTGGTGTCATCACCTTCGTTATCAGTGACTCCAAATCGTCATCGCAGCTTCGTGTGAAACGTAAGACACTTGAAGCCAGAATGAGTTTTATTTTGTTTATTTATTCATGGGATGTGGGCATTGCTGGAAAAGCCAGCACTTATTACTTGTTCCTAACTGCCGTGAAGTGAAAGTGAGTACTGCAATGCTGGAGATTGGAGTCAAGGGTGTGATGCTGGAAAAGCACAGCAAGTCAGGCAGCATTTGAGGAGCAGGAAAATCGACGTTTTGGGCAAAAGGGTCCTGCTGAAGCCATTTTGCTCGAAATATCGATTTTCCTAATTCTCATGATCTGAGTCACGTCCTAAGGCTATTTCAGAGGGCAGTCGAGAGTCACCCATATTACTATGGGTTTGGAGTCACTTGGAGGCCTGACAAGATAAGGATGGCAGATTTCCTTCCCTAAAGTGAATCATTTGGGCTTTTATGACAATTAGCAATGGATTTGTGGTAATTTATTAGACTGGTTTTAAATTCCCGATATTTTATCGAATTCCAATTGCTCTATCTGCCTTGGTGGTATTTGAACCCACCTCCCCAGAAATTTGGTCTGGGGTTCTGGATTTTGGTCCAGTGACAATGCCCTGCGCTACCACCTCCCTTTATTGTTAAGAGTCGAAGAGTGTGGTGCTGGAAAACACAGCTGGTCAGACAGCGTCCAAGGAGCAAGAGAATTGATGTTTCGGGCATAAGCCTTTCATCAGGAATGAATTATGCCTGAAACGTCAACTCTCCTGCTCCTCGGATGCTGCCTGACTGGCTAAGCTTTTCCAGCACCACACTGTTCGACTCTGATCTCCAGCATCTGCAGACCTCACTTTCCCCTTTATTGTTTATGTCAAGAAAAATTAATGGCCTCTGCCCTTTCATATCTCACATTTACAGACTCAGCATAGGAGCAGAAGGAGGTGATGCAATCATCTTCGCTCCTGTTTTTGAATTATATCATAGCTAACCATTATTGCAACCTGCCTTAGGTCCATAAAAGTTAACCGCCTTCCCCAGCAACAAGCAAATCAAGCAGCCTGTTCAGTGATGTCATGACCCAGCTCTGGAGAAGGTGCGACTTGGACATGAGTCTCTTGGTTCACATGTAGGGAGATTGCGTTATCATATCAGGTGGTAATGAGTTTGTGGACTCTCTTCCCGAGACAGGTGGAGGTAGGCTCATGGAATACTTTTTAAATCAACCTGTTCAGGAAATTTGCAACATGGCTGTAGTGCAGCTGGGTCTTGAAGCCAGACCAGCTAGCCCAGACACTGCCACTGCAGCGCACAAGTCCATTGTCTCCATTCAATTGACTACGTTAATTAATAATCATAAATATCTCAATTAAATCAGCACTTAACTCTTTCAGCTGGGGGAGCCTGTCCTTGTAAGCCCTGCTGCATTTGGCGTGGCACCCCTCCAAAGACGATGACCTGGTGCAGTGTCTGGTGAGAAGTTTGCATTTTCTTATAAAAGTCAGGAGAAGGTTTGAGGTAAAAGGTGTCCTCACTACTGGAATGGGAGCCTGACCTACATGCTTCTTGAAACTGGGTCATGATCAATGCAGCGCATGCCATGCAAATCATGTCCTACTGGACCATTGTCCTACTCTTTATCTCTAAGTCTTGATCCTGAGGCCTGTGTCCAAGGCTTGAGCCCATTGTCTGGACCTCCCCGGCCATTCAGTGACACAAAAAAAATGTACTAGGTTCTACTAGTGGAGTGTGGGATTACTCCACAAAGTGCGTGGAGGTTCAGCCTAGAAATGGCATAACAGCTTTAAAAATGGCAGCAGGAGTAGGCCATTCAGCCCCTTAAAATGGCGCCACTATTTAACAAGTTAATGGCTTTGTTGAAGCTGTGGCCATATTGAATGATGCAGCAGGCTTGAGGGTGGAATGGTCAATTCTTGCTTCTATTTGTTATGTTCTTAACTCAAATTGCATCTCCTCCCCAACTACTCCCATATTCCTTGATTTCAAGAGATCAAAAATCTGTCTATCTCAACCTTAAATAAATTCACAATGAAGCCTCCATTTTCCTGGTTTCTGAGCGAAGAAATTTCTGCTCATCTGAGTCTGAAAGTTTTGACCCCTTATCTTGTGTCTGTGCCCCCATGTTTGAGCTTTCCTGGTCAGAGGGAAACAATTTTTCTTCTTTAATCGCCTTCAGAATGCTGTATAATTTAATGAGACGACCTCATTCTTCTAAACTCTAGAGAATACTGACCAAATTTACTCAGCCTGTCATGAGGGGCCATCCCCGATCCCAGGGGCTGGTCCAGTGAAGATTCCCTGTGTGCTAGGAAACCACCTCCAATGCAAGGATATCTTTTCTTAAATATTGAGACTAAAACTGTGCACTGTATTCCAGGCATGATTTCAGTTATCATCTTAATGGTGCAGTTATACAAATTCCTGGTTAGAGCCTACTTGCAGTTCTGTGCGCAGGTCTGGAAGGTTATATTGTCTTTGAAGGGCATACAGCATAGGTTTATAAGATAGATACCTGAACTTCGGGGGTTAAGTTATGAGGAGACATTATTCAAATGAGACCCCCCCACCAGGGATATATTTCCTTCCCCACCCCTCTCCGCCTTCCGCAAAGACCGTTCCCTCCGTGACTACCTGGTCAGGTCCACGCCCCCCTACGACCCACCCTCCCATCCTGGCACCTTCCCCTGCCACCGCAGGAACTGTAAAACCAGCGCCCACACCTCCTCCCTCACCTCCATCCAAGGCCCCAAAGGAGCTTTCCACATCCATCAAAGTTTTACCTAACCACTGATCCAGAATTATTCAAATGAGGCCTATTTTCTCTGGAATTTAGAAGATTGAGAGGTGATCTGATTGAAATCTTTAAGATATTAACAGGAAAAATCAGATTAGATAATGATAAACAATTTCCACTGGTTGGGGATTCTAGAACTAGGAAACATGGTCTGAGCATGAGGGCAAGATCATTCAGGAGAGATGTTTGGAAGCACTTCAACATACAAAGGATGGCAGAGATTTGGAACTCTCTTCTACAAATGGCAGTGAAAGCTGGGTCAGTTGTTAATTTTAAACCTGAGGTAGATGTATTTTTGTTAAGCAATACATGCCAAAGGCAGGTAAATGGAATTAGGCCACATATCAGCCATGATCTCTTTGAATGGCGGAAGAAGCTCCGGGGTCTGAATGGCCTACTCCTGCTCCTAGATTCTCCAAAGCTCTCTGTGATCTGTCGGCTGAGGTTTTAAATCTTTTATGAAACTCTAGTTAAGTGGAGTATTGTGTTCATGCCATATTTCAAGAAAAATTATCAAGACCATGGAGAGCGTCTGGAGGAGATTTACTGGAATGATACCTAGGGTTTGTTTTCTTGGTGATCACAAAACTATCATTCATTTCCTTGAAAACCCATTTGGTTTGCAAATTTCCATTAGAGAAGAAAATCTTCTATCCTTATCTGGTCTGGACCTACATGTGACTTCAGAAGCATGTGGTTGACTCTTAACCACCTTCTGAAGCGACCATGAAATGCTGCTGTTTCCAGCAATGACACACGTGTGTGTGAATGTGAGTGGTAGCTGGGAGAATTCAAGTCATAGAACGAAGTGATCTCATTACTAACGGATCAGATCTAAGCTCTGCAAATATGCCATGTCCAGTTGTGAATCGCATAGCAAATTAAATAGAAGGAAGCTCTATAAATAACCCCATTCTCAATGTTGGAAGAGTCCAACATCTCAGTGGAAAAGATGAGACTGAAGCACTTGCAATAATCATCAGCCAGAAGTACTGAGTGGTTGATCCATCTCAACCTCCTCCAGAAGTCCCCAGAATCACAGATGTATGTTCTTCAGCCAATTCAATTCACTCCACATGATGTCAAGAAATGGTTGGAGGCATTGGATACTGTAGAGGCTAAGGAGTTTGACAAAATTCTGTCAACAGTACTGAAGACTTTTATTTCAGAACTTACTGCATACCTATTCCAAGCTGGACACAAACAGCGGGATAAATCTAGTTTGTCCAATTGCTGCCCCATCTGTCTACTCATGATCATTAGTAAAGTGATGGAAGGTATCATCAAATGTGCTATCAAACAGCACTTGCTCAGCAATAACCAGCTCACTGTCACCCAGTTTGGGTTTCACCTTGGCTACTCAGCTCCTGAACTCATTACAGCCTTAGTCTGAACATGGATGAAAGTGCTAATTTCCAGAGGTGAGGTGAGAGTGACAACTCTTGACATCAAGGCTGCATTTGACCAAATGTGGCATCAAGGATCCCTAGCAAAACTGGAGTCAATGGGAATCAGGGGGAACCATCTGCTTTTAGGGGTTGTTGTTGTAATGAGGTCAGACCTCAGAATATGAGGTACCTCATTGGGGCTGTTAATCTAGTCCAAACAGGGAACTTTGGATGTCAGATATAAACAGGGGTGTCAGAGGTTCTGCTCACTCTGTGAGGTGGCGTTAAGGAAGCTGATTAGTATCAAGGGCTCTCCATTTGTAAATAAAGGATGACTTGGTGATGGGATAACGGCCTCTCTGGAGTTATTTCAGTGGCAGTGAGAGGAAAGCATGATCCTGAAGAAATTTGTTCGCAATGGCTGTCTTTGAGTTGGGGTAAGCATTTCTGGCATCATGCAATTATTTGGGAAGCTTGACTCTTCAATCCTGTTATTGAAGTCTGGGCCCAGTGTGTGGAAAAAATGCATTATATTTTCTGGGGAAATGACATTGGAGGCAGAATGAGGAATTCTCCTGTTAGCATGTGGTCCCGTGGCTTTTTTGGTTATTGGGAACCTAACTTCCCCTGAAGCACCAGATTCTAAAACCTTTCAAGAGTTGACGGATTTAGTTAAGGAATGTTATGATCCCAAACCTCCTCTAATTCTGAGA
>NC_057716.1:105255974-105256697 GCF_004010195.1 Chiloscyllium plagiosum
GACTCCTGCCCACCTTCCGAGGACACCTTTGCCCACCTCCAACACACTGCATCCATCTGGACACCCCGTGCTGACCTATTACCTGCCCTCAACCTCTTCATTTCCAACTGCCGCCGGGATATTATCCGCCTCAACCTGTCTACCTCCCTCCCCCACTCCAACCTCTCACCCTCACAACGCGCAGCGTCTCGAACGTATGTGGGGAGTTCCTGGACACCACCCACGCCCTCCACCTCCTCCAAGACTTCCGTTTCCCCGGCCCCCAACGCCTCATCTTCACCATGGATATCCAATCCCTCTACACCTCCATCGCCATGACCAGGGCCTCCAAGCCCTCCGTTTTTTCCTCTCCAGACGTCCCCAACAGTACCCCTCCACCGATACACTCATTCGTTTGGCCGAACTGGTCCTCACCCTTAACAATTTCTCCTTTGAATCCTCCCACTTCCTCCAGACCAAAGGGGTAGCCATGGGCACACGTATGGGCCCCAGCTATGCCTGTCTCTTTGTTGGCTACGTAGAGCAGTTGATCTTCCGTAATTACACCGGCACCACTCCCCACCTCTTCCTCCGCGACATTGATGACTGCATTGGCTCCACCTTGTGCTCCCACGAGGAGGTTGAGCAATTCATCAACTTCACCAACACATTCCACCCTGACCTTAAATTTACCTGGACCATCTCTGACACCTCCCTCCCCTCCCTGGACCTCTCCATCTCCAT
>NC_057716.1:105257562-105262250 GCF_004010195.1 Chiloscyllium plagiosum
TTCTCCCCACCCCCCCCCCCCCCTAGCTTATCTCTCCACACTCCAGGCTCACTGCCTTTATTCCTGATGAAGGGTTTTTGCCCGAAATGTCGATTTCGAAGCTCCTTGGATGCTGCCTGAACTGCTGTGCTCTTCCAGCACCACTAATCCAGAATCAGGAATATTAGTGTTAGACACAAGGCTCTACTGTTTACTGCCGTAGACAAAGTTTTGTATAGGGTCAATTGGAATGACCTTCCATGGCTAAGAGGCATGGTCAACGCGACGTCAGGTTCGATAGCAAATAAACTTTTGGGTAGTGCAATGGTCCTGGACAAGCAAGAGGACAATATGAAAGCTGCAATCTCGTAAACAGTGCAGGAGCTGAGCTGACTCTTTTGTGTCTAGCAAAATGTACCCAGCTCCTCAACTGCCCTTTCTGACTTCTGGGACCAGTGGGTTCTCTTTCTCTGTCAAGCATTAAAGATTCCTTGGAATCTGGGATGGACACGGTAGATATCGCTGCTGGATTCCTTTGCTGCCTGATGGGGTGAATGAATTTCTTCCCAGGCACAAGAGGTGAAAAACTGGGTGTTACACGCTGCCTGAATTAGAGGGAAAGCTGGTGGAATTTGACCTTGTGCTAAAATGCTTCAGGAGGAGCTACCAAAGGAGGATGGATGTGATAGTAATGAGTTCAGCCAAGTAGACCTCTCAGAGTATGAGTTCCCTGATTGAGGCTGTTAATTTGGTCCAATCAAAGACCCCTCGTGGACAGATATAAACAGGAGTGTCAGAGGTACTGATCACTTTGAGATCTGGCTTTGAGGGAGCTGGAGCAGTGTCAAGGACTCTTCACGTGTAAATAAATAGAGACTTGATGCTGACATACTGGCCTCTGTGGAGTTATTTCAGAGTCTTACCTGGTACATAGGAAGATGCTTGCGTTTGTTGGAGATCAGTCATCTCAGCTCTAGGGCATCTCTGTATGAGTGCCTCAGGGTAGTTTCCTTAGCCCAACTATCTTCAGTTGCTTCATCAATGACTTTCCCTCCATCATAAGTGGGCATATTTACCAATGACTACATAGTGTTCAGCGCCACACACGGTTCACATTGAAATGATCCACGTTCAAATGAAACATGGAGAAAGTGAGGACTGCACATGCTGAAGATCAGAGCTGAAAAATGTGTTGCTGGAAAAGCGCAGCAGGTCAGGCAGCATCCAAGGAGCAGGAGAATCGACGTTTCGGGCATAAGCTCTTCTTATGCCCGAAACGTTGATTCTCCTGCGCCTTGGATGCTGCCTGACCTGCTGCACTTTTCCAGCAACACACTTTTCATCTCAAATGAAACATGGTCTGGACAATATTCAGGCTTGATTGGCAAGTAACATTTACCTGACACAAATGCCAAGCAAAGACTATCTGTGATAAGACACAATCTAACCAATGCCCCTTGACATTAAATGATGCTACCGTCATTGAATCCCCCACTATCAACAACCTGGAGGTTACAATTCTCCTGAAACACAACTGGACTTGATACATAAACGCAGTGGCTACAAGATCAGATCGGAGACTAAGAATATTGTTGCGAGTAACACCCTTGATAACCCAAAGCCTACAATCTACAAGGCACAATTAAGGAGTGTGATGGAATGCTTCCTACTTACCTGGATGAGTGCAGCTCCAACAGCATTCAAGAAGCTTGATATCATCCAGGACAAAGCAGTTCCTTTCATTGGCACTAAATTGACACACATGCACTCAGTCCACCAATGTTCAAAACCATCTCAAGAATCACTGCAGAAATTCATCAAAGATCCTTAGACAGCATCTTCCAAATCCACGACCATTTCCATTTGAAGAACAAAGACACCAGATAAATGGGAACACCAACGTCTGCAAGATCCCCTCCAAGCCACTCACCATTATGACTTGGAAATATATTGCTGTTCTTTCAGTATTGTTGGGTCAAAATCCTGGAATTCTTTCGCTTACAACATTGTGGGTCTACCTATGCACAAGTACTGCAGTGGTTCAAGAATGCAGCTAACCACCACCTTCTCAAGGGGCAAATGGGGATGGGAAAAAAGTACTGGCCAGCCAGTGACAACCAAGTCCAATGAGAGAATAAAAAAAACTCGACTTCTTGCTGTCAGAAAATAAAGGTCAATTTTAAAAATGAGTGGTCAGGACCTTTCTTAAAAACCATCTGTGAGATTTTGATGGAGAGAATGAGAATGGCCAAAACAATAGGTTCCAGGAGTGAGAACACCTATTCCAGCCCTGATATGTCAGTCACAATCACTTGTTAAAGTCTTCAGGAGGTTACAGTTCTGATATCTCATTTGAATCTCAGACTATTGCATTGTGGGAGTACTTCCATATGTGGTAAAGAGGCATCTTTGTAGACATAGGTAAATAGGAATACGAGTAGACCATTTGGCCCTTTTAGCCTCCTCTGCCATTTAATATGATCATGGCCAATCATCCAACTCCATATCCTGCCCCTGCTTTCTCCCATACCCTTTAGCCCTAAGACTACATCTAACTCATTCGTGAAAACATTCCATGTTTTGGCCTCAACCACTTCCTGTGGCAGAGATTCCACAGGTGCACCATTCTTGGGGAAAGAAACTTGTCTTCGTCTCAGTACTAAATGGTCTACTCTGTGCTCTTAAACTATGTCCCCGGTTCTAGACTCAGTGAACATCTTTCCTGTATTTGCCTTGTCTAGTCCTGTTGAAATTATATTGGTTTCCATGAGATTACTCCCTCATTCTTCTAAGCTTTAATGAATATAGTCCTAACTGAGCCAGACTCTCATCATACATCAGTCCTGGCATTGTCGGAATGAGTCTGGTATACCTTCACTGGATTGCATCGACAGGCAGAGCATCTTTGCTTAGATAAAGGGAGTAAACTTACACACGGTGAATGGTAGGTCCCTTAGGAGTGCTGAGGAATAAAGGGACCTTGATCTATGTGTTGATCCCTGAGGGTGTCCGCACAGATGGACTGGTGAAACTAGCATATGGAATAGTTGGAGAATATAGGAGTAGGGAAGTCTTGTTACAACTTTATAAAACATTGGTTAGGCCACAGATGGAATATTGTGTGCAATTCTGGTCACCATACTGTCTCTGATTGCACCAGAGACAGTGCAGAAAGGATTCACCAAAATGTTGTATGGAATGAAAAGTCTCAGTAAGGAGGAGAGACTGGATAGGCTGGATTTTTTTCTTGTAGAGAAGGGGTATGAGTTGGGAACCGAGTTATGGTGTGCAAAGTTTTGAGAGGTGTAGACAGGGGAGATTGTGAGAATCTCTTCCCAAAGGCGGACATTTCAAAGAACTATTTGGAGGTGTGGGTGTTGGGCTGGGGTGTACAAAGTTAAAAATCACACAACACCAGGTTATAGTCCAATAGGTTTATTTGGAAGCACTAGCTTTCGGAGCGCTGCTCCTTCATCAGGTAGTTGTGGAGTCTAAGATCGTGGGACACAATTTATAGCAAATATATAATTTCAGTTACATCATACTGTAAAGTTTTGCTATAAATTCTGTGTCTTATGATCTTATATTCCACAACCACCTGATAAAGGGCAGTGCTCTGAAAGCTAGTGCTTCCAAATAAACCTGTTGGACGATAACTTGATGTTGTGTGATTTTTAACTATGTCTAAGAACAGAGGGCATAGGTTTAGAGTCATAGAGATGAACAGCATGGAAACAGACCCTTCGATCCAACCTGTCCATGCTGACCAGATATCCCAACCCAATCTAGTTCCACCTGCCAGCACTTGGCCCTCTAAACCCTTCCTCTTCATATACCCATCCAAATGCCCTTTAAATGTTGCAATTGTACCAGTCTCCATCAGTTCCTCTGGCAGGTCATTCCATACACACGCCACCCTCTGCGTGAATAAGTTGCCCCTTAGGTCCCTTTTATATCTTTCCCCTCTTGCCCTAAACCTATGCCTGCTAGTTCTGGACTCCCTGACCCCAGGGAAAAGACTTTGTCTATTTATCCTATCCATGCCCCTCATAATTTTGTAAACCTCTGTAAGGTCACCCCTCAGCCTCCGACGCTCCAGGGAAAACAGCCCCAGCCTGTTCAGCCTCTCCCTGTAGTTCAGATCCTCCAACCGTGGCAACATCCTTGTAAATCTTTTCTGAACCCTTTCAAGTTTCACAAAACCTTTCCAATAGGAAGGAGACCAGAATTGCACACAATATTCCAACAGTAGTCTAACAAATGTCCTGTACAGTCGCAACATGACCTCCCAACTCCTGTACTCAATACAGAATTGCACACAATATTCTAACAGTAGCCTAACAAATGTCCTGTGCAGTCGCAACATGACCTCCCAACTCCTGTACTCAATACTCTGACCAATAAAGGAAAACATACCAACGCTGCCTTCACTATCCTATCTACCTGCGACTCCATTTTCAAGAAGCTATGAACCTGCACTCCAAAGTCTCTTTGTTCAGCAACACTCCCTAGGACCTTACCATGAAGTGTATAAGTCCTGCTAAGATTTGCTTTCTCAAAATGCAGCACCTCACATTTATCTAAATTAAACTCCATCTGTCACTTCTCAGCCCATTGGCCCATCTGGTCCAGATCCTGTTGTAATCTGAGGTAACCCTCTTCGCTGTCCACTACACCTCCAATTTTGGTGTCATCTGCAAACTTACTAA
>NC_057716.1:105263112-105280106 GCF_004010195.1 Chiloscyllium plagiosum
TTCAAAATATTCATTTAGTATCTCCCCCATTTTCTGTGGCTCTGCACAAAGGCCGCCTTGCTGATCTTTGAGGGGCCCTATTCTCTCCCTAGTTACCCTTTTGTCTTTAATGTATTCGTAAAAATGCTTTGGATTCTCCTTAATTCTATATGTCAAAGCTATCTCATGTCCCCTTTTTGCCCTCCTGATTTCCCTCTTAAGTATACTCCTACTTTCGTTATACTCTTCTAAGGATTCCCTCGTTCTATCCTCTCTATATCTGCCATATGCTTCCTTCTTTTTCTTAACCAAACCCTCAATTTTTTAAGTCATCCAGCATTCCCTATACCTACCAGCCTTCCCTTTCACCCTGACAGGAATACACTTTCTCTGGATTCTTGTTATCTCATTTCTGAAGGCTTCCCATTTTCCAGCCATCCCTTTACTTGCGAACATCTGCGTCCAATCAGCTTTCGAAAGTTCTTGCCTAATACTGTCAAAATCGGCTTTTCTCCAAGGTGAGAACAAGTAGCTTGGAGGAGATCTGAGAAAAATATTTTCCACCCAGAAGGTGATAGAAAAATAGAATATACTGCCTGATAGGGTGGCGGAGGCAGATACTCTTGCAACATTTAAGAAGCATCTGGATGAACACTTAACATGCCAAAGCATACTAGGCTGTGGACCAAGTGCAGGTAAATGGGATCAATGTAGTTTTGTTTGTTGGTTGACATAGCCATGATGAGCTGAAAGGCCAGTTTCTATACTATATGCTTCTATGATAATGAATAACTTGCAGATCTTGTGTGTTTTCTGTCTTGTAGCCAGGAGACATATACCTCCCAGTGCCCCAGTGAATGTACGGATGAGTTGTGAGAAGCCCAATGTAGCCTCCCTGCTGTGGGCATCACCACCCGACTGCCAGCGGAATGGGGTGACTGGTTACGTGATTGAGAGGCAGGAGCTGGGCACTGAGGAGTGGGTGCGCTGCCTGACCACTGAGGGCAGCACAGTAGTGGAGATCCTGGGAGAGAGCGTTTCCAATGAGGCCCGCTACCGATTCCGGGTCTGCTCCGTCAACAACTATGGGAAGAGCGAGCAGGTGGAATTCCCTGGAGTGGTGCACCTAGGTAAGAGGTCAGGAAAGTGCAGGCAAGGATCAGCATCATCAAAGAGTCATAGAGATTTATAGCACAGAAAAAGGCACTTCTTCCCTTCCAGCCTCCTAAAATCAACAACTACCTCACTATTCTAATCTCATTTTCCAGCATTCATCTCATAGTCTTATATACCTTGGCATTGCAAGTGTACATCTAAACACTTTTCAAATTCCCGTAACCTGCATAAAAACACTCTTCCTTACATCTGTTCGTAATCTTCTACCCCTATCTTAAATCTGTGTTCCCTGGTCATTGATCCCTCCACCAAAGGGAAATTATTTTTCCTGTCTACCCAATCTATGCCCCTAATAACTTTATACATCTCAGTTATGTCCCTCTCAGTCTCCTTTGCTCTAAACAAAACAATCCCAGTCTGTTCAATCACTCTCCATAATTGAAACTTTCCAACCCAGGAAACATCCTGGTAAATCTCCTCTGCACCCTTTGCAGTGCATTGACATCTGTCCTATGATTGGATTCCAGAATTGCACACACTATTCTAGCTGTAGCTTAATCAATGTTTTATACATTTCCAGCATAACCTCCCCGCTCTTAAACTCAGTGCCTCACAAATAATGGTAAATATTCCTTCTGCTGGAAAGTCAGAGTCGAAAAACGTGGCCTGGAAAAGCACAGCAGGCTAGGCAGCATCCGAAGAGCAGGAGAGTTGATGTTTCAGGCATAAGCCCTTCATCAGGAATGTGATAAAGGGCTTATGCCTGAAATGTCAACTCTCCTGTTTGGATGCTGCCTGACCTGAAGTACCATACTTTTTGACTCTAAATATCCCATATGCCTTCTTAACCACTTTATCCACATTTCATGATACCTTATCGAGGGGTGCTAGTCCTGAAGTAAAGCTTCAACATTCTTCACTCCTTCCTCACTCATTCCACGGGTAGAGCAGAACAGATCAAGAACAGTTACCCCAGAAGGAAAGGAAGTTTGCATTATACAGTCTGCAGCAAAGAAATTGCACCTACCAGTGAACTCAAATAAAGCTTCCTAACAAACCTGTCAAACACCAAAGCTTTATTGTCCCAATGGATATTTAAATCTGGTGATAAGTTAAGAGCTGTCCAAGGATGCAGCAGCAGTGTTGTCAGAAATCCATCGACCAAACTGAAAGATTCTTACAGCCCCAAAACCAGGAAATTAAAAGCAAATGATTGTTTACTTCTGATTTACAATTGCAGTTAGTGAAAACTGTTGTTTGGATTTAGACAGAAATTAAAATATCCGAAACGTACTTAAATGTTTTTTAAGTAGTGTGCAATCTTTTTCATCACATTGGAGAGACACTGCAAATATAAAATTAGCTTCTCAGCTACCATCTAAAATCCAGTTACACCTTGCTCAGCATGACATGGAGTATTCACCCGCCTGCAACACTCTACCTCCACCTGGACCTGCGTTATGGCTTTTCACCCGCACTCGACCTACTCATCACGTACTGTCAATATGACATTGGTCACCTCAATTTCTCTGCTCCCTCTCACCCATTTGAACATATATCCCTCTGAATTGACTGCAGTCTGTACACTCAGATCCAACCCTGACATTGTAATCAAACCTGCCAACAAGGATGTTGTTGTCTGGCATACTGATCTCTGCATTAAAGAGGCTGACAGCTCTTGGAGACGTCTTCCTATCTTCCCCGGACCATAACAGTACTATCAACGCCAGTCTATTATGTTCACAATGGTCACTAATCTTATTTCATCTGATGATCTCTCCCATAACTGCCTCCAACCGCATAGTCCCTCAACCCCACACAGCCCACTTCTACCTCCTTCCCAAACACCACAAACAGGATTAACCGGGCAGACACATTGCTTTAGTGGCAGCACGGTAGCTCAGGCATTAATATTCCTGCCTCATAGCACCAAGGACCCAGGTATGATTCGACCCTTGGACGACCGTGTAGAGGTTACATGTTCTCCCCATGTCTGCATGGGTTTCGTTTCGGTACTCTAGTTTCCTCCCACAGTCCAAAGATATGCAGGCTAGGTTAATAGGCCATGCTAACTTGTCCATAGTGTCCAATGATGTGTAGGCTGAAGGTTATTAGTGACCCAAATGAGTTTTTACAACAATTGATGATAGTTTCATGGTCACCATCAGTAAGACTGGCTTTCCATTCCAGATTGTATTAATTTTAGTTTAAATTCTACCAATTGCTGTAGTGGGATTTGAACCTGTGTTTCCAGGGGATTAGCCTGGGCCTCTCAGATTTGTCTTGTGACATTTAGCAGTGGCTTTTAAAGTCTGTGATTACTCTCCAACATCCTTCTTTTCCATTCCATCAGTCTCTATTCAAAGGATAGCCTCTACCATTCCCATCACCTGCAGCAGGATACCACCACCAAACACATCATCTCCTCCACTTCCAATGTCAGCATTCTGCAAGGACCATTCCTTCTATGACACCTTGTTCACTTCTCCATGACTGTTAATGCTACCTCACCTTCCCATTGGCATCTTCTCTTGACACTGCAGAAGGTGTAACACTTGTATGTTCACCTCCTCCCTCCTCACTGTCCAAGGCCCCAAATACTCCTTCCAGGTGAAGCAATGTTTCACTTATGCTTTGCTCAATTAGTCTACTGTATTCATTACTCACAGTGCATTCTCCTTTACACTGGCGAGACCAAATGGGTGACTGCTATGCGGAATGCCTCTGTTCTGTCCACAGTAATGACCCTGACTCCTAGTTACTTAGCATTTCAACAAACCACCTTGCTCTCATGCTAACATTTCTGTCCTGGCCTACTGCAAAGTTCCAATGAAGAGCAAAGCATGCACAAGGAACAACACCTCATTTTCCACTTTAGGCATCTTACAGCACAAGGTCTCAAAATTGAACTCCATAACTTCAGAAACTGTTTGAAATATGTCTGTTCTCCATTTTTCTTAGATTCTCCCTCCCCTCTCCCTCTACAGCTTTATCTTGTTGCCATCTTGTATACTTTGCTCTTAGTAGGGAGGATCCATTCTCTCCCTTTCACAAAGAAAGCAAAGAACTGCAGATATTGGGAATTATAAACAAAAACAGAAATTGCTGAAAAATTTAGCAGGCCTGGCACCATCTGTGGAGAAAAAGCAGATTAATGTTATGGATCCAGTGACCCTTCTTCAGAACTAATTGTCACTGGATAAAGGTTGTGTATGCTGAAGAAGGGTTGGGGAGGGGGAGTGAGGGGGAATAAACAATAGGTGGAGATGACACCCAGAGAGAGAGAGAGAAAACCAGTTGGATAGATAAAGGAATGGGTGCTCTGCAAAGTAGCCGCCCAATCTGCATGTTGTCTCGCTAGTGTAGAGCTAACCACATTGTGATCAACGAATGCAGTAAATTAGATTGAGTAAAGTGTAGGTCAATCGCTGCTTCACCTGCAAGGAGTGTCTAGGGGCTTGGATAATGAAGAGAGGAAGTGAATGGGCAGGTATTACACCTTTTATGACTGCATGGGAAAGTGCCCTGGGGATGTGCAGAGGTTTTGGGACTGGAGGAGGAGTGAATAAAGGTGTCCCATTGGGAACGGTTCCTGCAGAAGGTTGACAGGTGATGGGAGGGGAATATCTGTCTGAAAGTGGTATCTCATTGGAGATGGTGGAAATGGCGGCTAATGATTCTTTGGATGTGGATGTAGGTAGGGTGGTAAGTGAGGACTGGGAGACCCTGTTGATATTGTAGGAGGGAAGAGAAGGAGTGAGGGCCAAAGTGCTGGTGATGGGTTGGACACGGGTGAAGGCCCTGTCAGTCCCAGTAGTTGGGAATCCTAAGTTGAGGAAGAAGGAGGGCATTTTGGAGGTCCCCTTGTAGAAGCTGGCATCATTGGAACAGATACGTTCATAAGATATAGGAGCAGAAGTAGGTCATTCGGTCCATCAAGTATGCTCAGCTATTCGATCATGGCTGATTTGTTCCTCCCATTTTCCTGTTTTCTCTCCATATCCCTTCGACTCATTACCAATTAAAACTCTGTCTAATACCTCCTTAAATTTACTCACTGTCCCAGCATCCACTGCACTTTGAAGTAGCAAATTTCACAGATTCTCAACCCTTTGGGAGAATTTGTTTCTCAACTCTCTTTTAAGTTTGATACTCCTTATCTTAAGACTATAACCTGTTGTCCTTGAATGCCCCACAAGAGGAAACATTCACTTCACACCTTTTATCATCTTGAATATTTCAATTTGATCTCCCCTCATTCTTATGAATTCCAGAGAGTATAGGCCTAAACTGTTCAATCTCTATTCATACGACAAATCCCTCATCTCTAGGATCAATGTAATGAAACTCCTCTGAACTGCCTCCAATGCCACTACATCTTTCCTTAAATAAGGGGACCAAAACTGTGCACAATACTGCAGGTGCAGTCTCACCAATACCATGTATAGCCTCAACAATACTTCCTTATCTTTATTTTCTATTCCTTTAGCTATAGAAGTGAACATTCCATTTGCATTCTTTATTATCTGTGCCTGCATACTAGTTTTCTGTGACTCATGAACAAGTACACCTAGATCCCTCTGCACCAGAGCACCTGGAAGTGCCGTCCCACTAAGATAATAGGTCACCTTCCCATTTAATCGACCCAAATACATGACCTCGCACTTATCCATGTTAAACTCCATCTACCACGTTTTTGCCCACTCTCCTAAACTATCCATATCCATTTGTTAAGGTTCCGATTTCCTCAGTGCACTTTAGAGTGCCGCCTATTCTTGTGTCGTCTGCAAATCTGGCTGGAGAGCCTTCTATCCCTGTATCCAAGTTATCAATGCAGATTGTAAATAGCTGAGATTCAAGGACCAAACCTTGTGGCACCCCACTAGTTACCTCTTGCTGTCCAGAAAAAACATTCCTCCCAACTCTCTGTCTTCTGTCCATTTGCCAATCATCTATCCAGGCCAAATTCTTGGAGAATTTTTTGTGGAACCAACCAGGTAGCAGGCTACTCTGCAAGCTATTCTGCATTTGTATTGTGTAATGATATTCATTTCTCAGACCTGGTCTCCTTGTAACCATGTTTCATTAATCGCTACCAAATTGTACCCTTTTGTTTCTATTTGGGCTAGTAACTCATTTATTTTTTTCAAATGCTTCATGCATTTATATACAAAGTTTTAAAATTTGTTCCACTGTTAAATTTCCCTACTTTTTTGTAATTCCTTGGTGCATAAAGATTTTCACCTGTCCTGTCCCTCACCTTTATTGTCTGGTAACCATCTGCCATATCACTAACCTGCACTCTTACCTCCTCTTTTAAGTTGGATTTCGTGATATCTCCTATAACTGAACACCCCCTGCTACTACATTTAGTTTAAAGCCCTGTGTACAGCCCTAGTTATGTGATTTGCTAGGACTCTGATACCAGCACGATTCAGATGAAGACTGTCCCATTGGAACAGGTCCCTTCTTCCCCAGTACTGGTGCCAATGTCCGAGGAATTCAAATCCATTTCACCAATCTTTGAGCCACGTGAGGGAATAAAAAAATCAAGTTGGAAAAGATGAGTTCTATGGGGCAGGAGCATCAAGTTCACACCAACATTACGAAGAGCATCCCACTCAGACCACCTCCCAACCTGTCCCAGTAACCATGTATTTTCTGCTGGATTTGGGCAATGGGAAAGGAGGTGATGAATGAGCAACTGTTACTCCTTCTATGATTGTGTGGGAAGGTGCCATGAGAAGGTGAGGAAGCATTAGGAGTGATCGAGGACTGGACCATGGTGTCACAGAAATAATGGTCCTTGCCAAATTCTGACAGTGGAGATGGAGGGGATGCTGTGTTGGGTGGTGGCATTCTGCTTAAGTGGTGGAAATGACAAAGGATTATTCTTTGAATACAGAAACTGGTGGAGTGGAAAGTTAGTAGGTTGGAGAGTAATCACAGGATCCAGATTCTAAAAACCAATGTTAAATGTCACAGGATAAGTCTCGTAGGTTCAGTCTCATCCCCTGGATACACAGGTTTAATTCCACCACAGTAGTTGGTGGAATTTAAATTCAAATTCATACAAGCTGGAATTGAAAGACAGTCATGGTGCTGGTGACCATGAAGCTATCATTAATTTGTTGTTAAAAACCCATCTGGGTCACTGATGTCCTTCAGTAAAGGAAAACTGCTGTCCTTACCTGGTCTGACATACAATGCAGTTCTCCACTGTCTTCTCCATGGCAATGAGAAATTGGTCACAAATTTTGGCTCAGATAGCGACACCAACATCCCTGACTCTAAATGGTTGATTCTTAATTACCCACTGACACGGCTGAGTGAGCCTGTCAGTTCAAGGGACAATGAGGGATGGGCAATAAATGCTGAATTTGCCAGCAATACCCATGTGCCCTGAAAGACTGTAAAAATACCACAGGCCACACATTACCATATCAGGGAGAGCCATTCCTTTGTCGCCACAGTGTATTGCACACTCATACAGGCTCTGACATTGAGAGACACACTTAAGCAGTACTGTGCTAGCAAACCTCCGGGATAAGTCTATAAACTGTACCTCTCTCCCTCTAGTCCCTTCGGCGAGGATTCGGACTCACCTCAGTGACATGACGTTGTATCAGGACACTGATGCGGAGTTCACCATCGAGCTGTCCACCTCTGTCCTGGGAACATGGCACATGAAGGGGCAGCAGCTTCACAATGATGAAAGGTTCAAGATCGACCAGTCGAGGACACGTCACATGCTGCTGATCAGAGGAGTCAAAGTGGAGGAAAATGAGTCGGAGATAACATTTGTTGCTCATGGAGTCCGAGACTCGGCCATTCTATTTGTCAAAGGTAAGATCAGAGTTGATGAAGACCAGTGGCCAGTCTCTGTGTGCCAGCAGCTCTCCCAAGCCTGTTACCCAGGAACAAGAGGAGGCCATTCAGCCCCTTGAGCTGGTTTAACAGGTACACAGGAGACAGCACATGTAGACAGGGTGGTAAAGAAACAATTGAGCATGCTTGCCTTCATTGCTCAGACCTTTGAGTATAGGAGTTTGGATGTCATGTTAATGTTGTACAGGACATTGGTGAGGCCTCTTCTAGGGTATTGTGTCCATTTCTGATTGCCCTGTTATAGGAAGGATATTATTAAACTTGAGAAGGTTCAGAAGAGATTTACCAGGAAATAGCCAGGAAGAGAGGGTTTGACTTATAAGGAGAGGCTGCTTAGGCTGTGACTTTTTTCACTGGAGCATAGGAAGTTGCAGGGTGATCTTATTGAGGTTTATAAAATCATGGGGGATATAGTTAAGTTCAATGCCAGGTGTCTTTTCCTAAGGGTTGGAGATTTCAAGTTCAGGCTTATTTTTAAGATGAGAAGAGAAAGATTTAAAAAAAAAATTAGGATCAAAGTTTTACATAGAAAGTGGTTCGTGTTTGACCGCATGACGGCTCTGGAGCTGCAGATGGACTCACTGTGGAGCATCTTCGATGCTGTAGCATGTTTAGCAAATTGGTCACACTACAGATTAGAATTGCTGAGGGAAACAAAAGGCAGAGAAAGAGTAGGAAGGCAGTGCCCCCGACGGTCATCTCTCTCCAAAACGGGTGTACCGTTTTGGATACAGTTGGGGGAGATGGCTCACCAGGGGAGGGAAGCAGTTGCCAGGATCATGGCACCGTGGCGGGCACTGCTGTTCAGAAGGGTGGGAAAAAGACTAGCAGGGCCATAGTCACAGGGGATTCTACTGTAAAGGGAGTAGTTAGGCAGTTCTGTGGACGAAAACGAGACTCCCCGATGGTATATTGCCTCCCAGGTGCTTGGGTCAGGGATGTCACCGATCGGGTGCAGAACATTCTGAAAGGGGAGGGTGAATAGCCAGTTATCGTGGTGCATACAGGCACCAATGACACAAGAAAAAAAAACAAGATGAGGTCCTGAAAACAGAGTTCAGGGAGCTAGGAGAGAAGTTAAAGTGGAGGACCTCAAAGGTAGTGATCTCGGGATTGCCAGGGTAGAAATGAAATAATAGGCAGGATGAACACGTGGCTTGAGGATGGTATAGGATAGAGGGGTTCAGATTTGTGGGACATTGCGTCTGGTTCTGGGGAAGGTGGGGCTATTACAAATTGGATGGTCTACACCTGAACTAGACTGGAACTAAAGTCCTCGGAGGAGTTTTTGCTACTGCTGTAGGGGAGGTTTTAAACTAATGTGGTAGGGGGCTGGAAACCAGAAGAGAAGACTAGTAGACAGTGAGGTGGAAACTAGAGACTGTAAGGACCTTGACGTTAGCATTATCAAGGGGAAGAGTAGGCAGAGAGCAGATGAACTGAAAAGCACAGGTGGCCTGAAATGCATATACTTTAATGCAAGGAATATAGTGTGTAAGGCAGATGAACCAAGGGCTTGGATTGGTGTCTGGGAGTATGACGTTATTGCGATCACAGAGACTTGGTTGAAGGAAGGGCATGATTGGCAAGTAAATATTCCAGGATATAGATGCTTCAGGCAGGACAAGGAGGTGGGGAGGGGTTGCATTGCTGGTCAGGGATGATATCACGGCTGTGCTAAAGGAGGACATTATAGAAGGCTTGAGCAGTGAGGCATTATGGGTAGAGCTCAGAAATAAGGGTGCAATTACATTGTTGGGGCTGTTTTACGGGCCTCCCAATAGTGAGCATGAGGTAGAAGAACAAATAGGTAAACAGATTATGGAAAGATGTAGAGGTAACAGGTTGGTGATGATGGGAGATTTTAATTTTCCCAACATTGACTGGGACACTCTGACATTCTGACTTAGTGTCAGAGGTCTGGATAGGGCAGAATTTGTAAGGAGCGTCCAGGAGAGCTTTCTAGAACAGTATGTCAATAGTCCCACGAGGAAACGGGCCCTGTTGGACCTGGTGTTGGGGAATGAGCCAGGCCAGGTGGTAGAAGTTGCAGTGGAGGATTTCTTTGGGAATAGTGACCAAAATTCTGTAAGTTTTAGAATGCTCATAGACAAAGATGAGAGTGGTCCAAAGGGAAGAGTACTAAACTGGGCCAAGGCCAATTATATCAAAATTCAGCTGGAGTTGGGAAATTGAATTGGGAGCAGCTATTTGATGGAAAGTCCACATTTGATATGTGGGAGGCTTTCAAAGATAGTTTAGAATAGATTCCCCAGAGTGTGGAAACAGGCCCTTCGGCCCAACCAGTCCACACCGACCCTCCGAAGAGTAACCCACCCAGACCCATTTTACTCTAACCAATGCACCTAACACTATGGGCAATTTAGCATGGCCAATTCACCTGACCTGCACATCTTTGGATTGTGGGAGGAAACCGGAGCACCCGGAGGAAGCCCATGCAGACATGGGGAGAATATGCAAACTCCACATGCTGTGAGACAGCAGTGCTAGCCACTGAGCCACGGTGGTTGAAGATAGTGCAGGATGGGCATGTCGCTTTGAACATAAGGGATAGGAAAGGCAAGATTCATGAAACATGGATCACAGGAGAAATTGTACGACTAGCCAAGAGAAAAAGGGAAGCATACATTAGGTCCAAGCAGCTAAGAACAGAATGGACCTTGGAGGAATATTGGGAGAGTAGGTCCAATCTTAAACGAGGAATCAAGTGGGCTAAAAGGGGTCATGAAATAACTTTAGCGAGCAGAATTAAGAGAATCCCAAGGTGCTTTATTCATACATAAGAAACAAGAAGGTAACTAGAGAAATGGGTTGGTCCACTAAGGATAAGGAAGGAAGGTTCTGTGTCGAACCTGAGCAAATGGGTGAAATTCTGAGTGATTACTTTGCATCAGTATTCACTGAGGAGAGGGACACAATGAATGTTGAGATTAGAGATAGAAGATTGTTTACTCTGGATCACGTTGACATAAGGACGGAAGATATGTTGGGTAGGCTAGAGTTTATTAAGGTGGATAAATCCCCGGGACCAATGGGATCTATCCCAGGTTGCTGAGGGAAGCGAGAGAGGAAATAGCTGAGGCCCTGACAGATAGTGTTGTAACATTCTTAAACACAGGTGAGGTGCCGGAGAATTGGAGGGTTGCTCATGTTGTCCCCCTGTGCAAGAAAGGTAGTAGGGATATTCTGGGTGACTATAGACCAGTGAGCCTGATGTCAGTGGTGGGAAAGTTGCTGGAGAAAGTATTGAGAGATAAAATATTTGGAAAAGAGTGGGCTTATCAGTGATGGCCAACATAGTTTTGTGAGGGGGAGATTATG
Source organism: Chiloscyllium plagiosum (assembly GCF_004010195.1). Classification (NCBI taxonomy): domain Eukaryota; kingdom Metazoa; phylum Chordata; class Chondrichthyes; order Orectolobiformes; family Hemiscylliidae; genus Chiloscyllium; species Chiloscyllium plagiosum. Next base: position 105,274,438 of record NC_057716.1, read on the forward strand.
GATTAGAGTGGTGCTGGAAAAGCACAGCAGTTCAGGCTGCATCCGAGGAGCAGGCAAATCAATGTTTTGGGCAAAAGCCCTTCATCAGGAATACAGGCAGAGTGCCTGAAGGGTGGAGAGATAAATGAGAGGAAGGTGGGGGGTGGGGAGAAAGTAGCATAGAGTACAATAGGTGAATGGGGGTGGGGATGAAGGATCTGCAGCATCTGCAGTCATTGTTTTTACCGAGGGGGAGATCATGCCTTACCAACTTAATAGAGTTCTTTGAGGAAGTGACCAAGTTGATAGATGAAGGAAGGGCTGTATATGTCATTTACAAGGACTTTAGTAAGGCAATTGATAAGGTTCCCCATGGTAGACTAACGGAGAAAGTGAAGTCACATGGTGTGCAGGGTACTCTGGCTAGGTGGATAAAGAACTGGTTGAACAACAGGAGAGAGAGTAGTAGTTGAAAGGAGTTTCTCGAAATAGAGAAAGGTGACCAGTGGTGTTCCACAGGGATTGGTGCTGGGGCTACTGTTGTTTGTGATATACATAAATTATCTGGAAGAGGGCATTGTTGGTCTGATCAGTAAGTTTGCAGATGACATGAAGATTTGTGGAGTAGCAGAAAGCATAGGAGACTGTCAATTCCTAAGCATCTGCATCCCTCTGCTCCCCACCTACTCGTGCATCTGTCCGGAGGCACCTTACATGAATCTACTGTACCTGCCTCTACTACCTCTGCTGGCAAAGCATTCCAGGCACCTACCACCCTCTGTGTAAAGTACTTGCTGCGTGTATCCCCCTTAAACTTTTCACCTCTCACCTTGAAGCAAAGGAGACTGTCATGATGAAGGGCTTTTGCCCGAAGCGTCGATTTTACTGCTCCTCGGATGCTGCCTGAACTGCTGTGCTCTTCCAGCACCACTAATCCAGAATCTGGTTTCCAGCATCTGCAGTCATTGTTTTTACCTGGATGGACCAAAGGGTCTGTTTCCACATCATGACTCTCATCTCACCCCACAACTGTCCTGGATCTCTGAGCTCCTTCAATTGTCATGCTGATTTCCTAGCTTCCACAGTGGAATTCTGTCCTCAAGTCTCTCTCTTTCTGAGTCTTTTGCTGAAACAAACTTCTTTAAGCAAGCTTTACTCATTAGTCCCACAATATCTACTGATGTAGCTCTGTGATGATTTTTTTCTGTTTAAGACGAAAGTTGGGATGGTTTCACCACTGCTTAGATGCTGTACAAATGAAAGTAGTTGTTGTAAGGATACTCAGAACCTTAAGCCTCTTCCATGCTTCAATTTGATTGATGCTGACCAATACCCAGCTCCATTTCTGCACCTTTCACCCATATTGCTCACTATTTTACCATATCAAGGAGAAGTGATATAGACAGAATGGACCTTGGGGCTGAACAGGAATTGGCCAGAGAATCCAAATCTTTGGATAAATCCTTGAGGAACTATTTTTATCGGCTTCACTTCCCCTTTCTCCTTCAGAAAAATTCAAAACACGTTTTTTGAAAATATTCACGAATATAATTTCAGTGAGTTGGAAGCTGAATTTGATAACCAACTACAAGATCATGTCCTGCTCAATCAGCATTTAATGAGCTGTACCTGTCACAGAGTCATAGAGACCTACAGCATAGAAACAGATCCTTCGGTCCAGTCAAACCAGGCCGAACATAATCCCATACTAAACTAATTCCAGCTGACTGCTCCTGGTCCAAACCCCTCCAAACCTTTCCTAATCTGGAAGTGTTTCATGAGGACAGTGTCAAGGGAGCTTTAGTTGAGCTAACTTTCAATTGTAGGGCAGGCTTTACTCTGTATGTAGTCCCATGCTGTGCCTATCCTGGCAGTATATGATGGGGACAGTTTGGAGCCAACATTAATTTTCATTTAACAGCCAAGTGGTATGTCTACGTTATTCACAAATTTTGCACTTTGGTTTTTTTATGCTGTTAATGGTGCCATTATAATAGAAACTATTGTTGTTTAGCTATCCCGGTGAAGATCACACTGGGTCCAGGGATGGAGACCGTGCAGCAGATCACAGCCTCCGAGTCAATTATCCTTTGTTGTGAGGTGTCAAGGCCCAATACCAAAGTCCAGTGGTGTAAAGACGGAGAGATCCTCACTCCAAGTGACCGTGTCTCTGTCCATTCGTCAGGCCACGTTCGGAAGCTCATCGTCCAATCTGCCCGGCCATCAGATTCTGGACAGTATGTCTGTGATGCTACTGAGGATTCCCTCATGTTCACCGTTAATGTTTTGGGTAAGTACTGAAGAGGCTGGGCATTGTTGTGAGGTTGTTGAAAGTTAGGAGGTGATTTCATGGAGGCATATGAAATGTTTTGGTAAATTATGTAAGGAAGCTTTTCCTGGTTTCTCTATAAATTCTGTTACCTCACATACCCTTCCCTACCTCTGTAACTTTGTCCAGCTCCTACATCCCTCCCTATCTCTGTAACCTCAAGACCCTATACCTCTCCCTATCTCTGTAGCTTCTTCAAACCCCTTCACGCCTTCCTATCTCTGTAACCTCCTCTAACCTCTTAATCCCTCCCTATCTCTGTAATCTCCTCCAGCCCTACACTCCCCCCTTCGTCTGTCACCTCTTTCGGTCCCTACACCACTCCTATCTCTGTCACCTCCTCCAGCCCAACATCCCTCCTTATTTCTGTAAACTCTTCCATTCCTGGACTTCTTCTCATCTCCAATTTGAATTGCTCCACCATTGCTCGCTAATTGTATCTTCAACTGTCTGAATTCTAAATTCCCTCTTTATATCTCTCTGCTTTACTCTTCTCCACTTTCTCTGAAGCTGTCCATCATCTGTCCTAGTATCTTCTTACTTGGCTCAGGTTTAACTTATCAGGGGTACTATATAAATACATGTCGCAGTTATGTGTTGTAATGTTTGAACTGAGCATCAGTTTATGTCAATCAACAGCATGTCACCTCTGAGCCCAGAGATTAAAGGTTCAAGTCCCACTCGAGATGCTTGAGTGAATAATCTTCAGTTAATACTTCAAGCTTGTACTGGTGGAGTGCTGAGTTATTGGAAGTGATATTTCTCAGATAATGCACTAAGGCTATAGTTTACCCATTGGTTCAGGAGCACACTGAACTGTCATAATTTGAAGGAAACAATTATTTCTCTGACTCTGTCTAACATTTCTGCTTCAACCACATGTAGCAAAATCCAATCCTATTTAATAGTCTTTCTTACCTATGTATGAAACACCTTGAAATAAGCTACATTATCATTCTCTGTTTTCATTTAATGAATTGACTTAGGTGATTAAAATTAAACATAGAATCACAGGATTGTTATAGTGCAGAAGCAGTGTATCTGCACTGGTTCTATTATCTGGTGCCATTCTCCTGCCTTTGTCACCATATCCCTGCACACTATTTCTATCCAAACAATCATCCAAAATCCTCTTGAATGCGCAAGTAGTTCCATTTATACGGTAGTCATCAATGTAACTCGAGAGAGCACAATAGAGAAACTGTGAGGAGGGCCAGATGTTGAGTCTTGCTTCTTTCAGATCCCAACTTGTTCTATCCATAAGGATTGGAAAACATTTTTGCCAATCCAGAATAGTCACAGATTCCTGTTTTATTGTCTGTACAGAATAAATATATTGTGCCAACAACACTAATCTCAATAGATTCTGCTGTCCTTTGATCATTTGTTCTTCAGTCTTAAAAGGTTAAACTCACTCAGCCATTTGAGGCACATTTTCTTTGGACCAGTACGGTGGCTCAGTGGTTAGCAGTGCTTCCCCACAGCGTCAGGAATCTAGATTTGATTACACCCTTGGGTGAGAATCTAAAGGATTTTTATAAATACATTAAGGACAAAACGGTAACTAGGGAGAGATCATGAGACCCTCAAAGATCAGCAAAGCGGCCTATGTGTGGAGCTGCAGGAGATGGGGGCGGGGGACTAAATGAGTATTTTGCATCAGTGTTTACTGTAGAGAAGGACATGGAAGATGTAGAATGTGGAGAAATGGATGGTGACAACTTGAAAAATGTCCATAAAACAGAGGAGGAGGTGCTGGATGTCTTGAAATACAAAGAAGTGGATAAATCCCCAGGACCTGATCAGGTGTACCCTAGTACTCTGTGGAAAGCCAGGGAAGTGATTGCTGGGCCCTTGCTGAGATATTTGTATCACCGATAGTCACAGGTGAGGTGGCTAATGTGGTGCCACGATTTAAGAAAGGTGGTAAGGAAAAACCAGGGAACTATAGATTGGTGAGCCTGATATTGATGGTGGGCAAGTTGTTGGAGGGAATCCTGAGGGACAGGATTTAAATGTATTTGGCAACGCAAGGACTGATTAGGGATAGTCACCATGGCTTTGTGCGGAGGAAATCATGTCTCGTGAACTTGATTGATGTTGGGATTGTATTATAGACCCCCTAATAGTCAGAGGGAAATTGAGAAACAGATTTGTAAGGTGATCTCAGTTATCTGTAAGAATAATAGACTGGTTATGGTAAGGGATTTTAACTTTCCAAACATAGACTGGGAATATGTGCCATAGTGTTGAGGGTTTAGATGGAGCGGAATTTGTTAAGTGTGTACAAGAAAATTTTCTGATTCAGTATGTGGATGGACCTACTGGAGAAGGTGCAAAACTTGACCTACTCTTGGGAAATAAGATAGGGCAGATGACTGAGGTGTCTGTGGGAGCACTTTGGGACCAGCGACCATAATTCTATTAGTATTAAAATAGTGATGGAAGCAAGTCAAACAGTCAGGGCAAGCAGGGATGAGGTAGGACTAATAAATTAAACTGCATTTATTTCAATGCAAGGGGCCTAATAGGGAAGGCAGATGAACTCAGGACATGGTTAAGAACATGGGACTGGGATATCAGAGCAATTTACAGAAACATGGTTCAGGGATGGGCAGGACTGGCAGCTTAATATTCCAGGATACAAATGCTACAGGAAGGATAGAAAGGGAAGCAAGAGAGGAGAGGGAGTGGTGTTTTTGATAAGGGATAGCATTACAGCTGGACTGAGGGAGGATATTGCCGGAAATACATTCACGGATGTTACTTGGGTGGAACTGAGAAATAAGAAAGGGATATTCACTTTGTTGGAATTGTATTATAGAACCCTTAATAGTCAGAAGGAAATTGAGAAACAAATTTGTAAGGAGATCTCAGTTATCTGTAAGAATAATAGGGTAGTTATAGTAGGGGATTTTAACTTTCCAAGCATAGACTTGGGACTATGTGCCAAAGTGTTAAGGGTTTAGATGGAGAGGAATTTGTTAAGTGTGTACAAGAACATTTTCTGATTCAGATTGTGGATGTACCTACTAGAGAACATGCAAAACTTGGACCAATCAACCACACCGCCCTGTGGCCCAACGTTTCAACTCCCCCTCCCACTCTGTCGAGGAAAGGAGGTCCTGGGCCTCCTTCACCGCCGCTCTCTCACCACCAGACGCCTGGAGGAAGAACGCCTTATCTTCTGCCTCGGAACACTTCAACGCCAGGGCATCAATGTGGACTTCAACAGTTTCCTTATTTGCCCTTCCCCCACCTCACCCTCGTTCCAAACTTCCAGCTCAGCACTGTCCCCATGACTTGTCCGACCTGCCTATCTTCTTTTCCACCTATCCACTCCACCCTCCTCCCTGACCTA
>NC_057716.1:105280842-105283667 GCF_004010195.1 Chiloscyllium plagiosum
TTGAGGGTTTGGTTAAGAAAAAGAAGGAAGCATATGTCAGGTATAGATAGGATAGATTGAGTGAATCCTTAGAAGAGTATAAAGGCAGTAGGAGTATACTTAAGAGGAAAATCAGGAGGGCAAAAAGGGGACATGAGATAGCTTTGACAAATAGAATTAAGGAGAATCCAAAAGTTTTTTACAAATACATTAAGGACAAAAGGGTAGCTAGGGAGAGAATAGGGCCCCACAAAGGTCAGCAAGGCGGCTGGTGTGGGAAGCCGCAGCAGATGCGTGAGATACTAAACAAGTATTTTGCATCAGTATTTACGGTGGAAAAGGATATGGAAGATATAGAATGTAGGGAAATAGTTGGTGACATAATGAAAAATGTCCATATTACAGAGGAGGATGTCTTGAAATGCATAAAAGTGGATAAATCCCCAGGACCTGATCAGGTGTACCCCAGAACTCTGTGGGAAGCTAGGGAAATGATTGCTGGGCCTCTCACTAAGATAATTGTATCATCGATAGTCACAAATGAGGTGCCGGAAGATTGGAGGTTGGCTAACATGGTGCCACTGTTTAAGAAAGGTGGTAAGGAAAAGACAGGGAACTATTGACCAGTGAGCCTGACCTCAGTGGTGGGCAAGTTGTTGGAGGGAATCCTGAGGGACAGGATGTACATGTATTTGGAAAGGCAAGGACTGATTAGGGATAGTCACCATGGGGCTTTGTGCGTGGGAAATCATGTCTCACAAACTTGATTGAGTTTTTTGAAGAAATAACAAAGAGGATTGATGAGGGCAGAGCAGTAGATGTGATCTATATAGACTTCAATAAGGCGTTTGACAAGGTTCCCCTATGAGACTGGTTAGCAAGGTTAGATCTCATGGAATACAGGGAGAACTAGCCATTTGGATACAGAACTGGCTCAAAGGTAGAAGACAGAGGATGTTGGTGGAGAGTTGTTTTTCAGACTGGAGGCCTGTGACCAGTGGAGTGCCACAAGGATCGGTGCTGAGTCCATTACTTTTCATCATTTCTTTAAGTGATTTGGATGTGAGCGTAAGCGGTATAGTTAGTAAGTTTGCAGATTACACCATGATGAAGGTGTCGTGGACAGCAAAGAAAGTTACCTCAGATTACAACGGGATCCTGGTCAGATGAGTCAGTGGGCTGCGAAGTGGCAGATGGAGTTTAATTTAGATAAATGCAAGGTGCTGCATTTTGAGAAAGCAAATCTTAGCAGGACATATACACTTAATGGTAAGGTCCGAGAGAGTTGCTGAACAAAGAGACCTTGGAGTGCAGGTTCATAGCTCCTTGAAAGTGGAGTCGCAGGTAGATAGGATAGTGAAGAAGGCGTTTGGTATGCTCTCCTCTATTGGTCAGTGCACTGAGTAGAGGAAATTAGGAGGTCATATTGCAGCTGTACAGGACATTTGTTAGGCCACCTTTGGAATACAGGGCGAACCCTGTATCCATGGAATCGTTTTCTGAGGTTTCAGTTATCCACGGTTTCTTGCGGGCCTAACGTATTATAGGAAACCTTCTGGAACCAGCGACCAGGAAGGTAAGATTCCAATTGAAATGAGTGGGTTCACTCCTATCTGTGGTTTCGGGTTTCCGCAATAGGTCAGGGAACGTATCCCGTATAGGCACGGGGTTACTACTGTATTGTGTGCAATTCTGGTCTCCTTCCTATCAGAATAATGTTGTGAAACTTGAAAGGGTTCTGGAAAGATTCACAAGGATGTTGCCAGGCTTTGAGCATTTGAGCTATCAGGAGAGGCTGAATAGGCTGGGGCTGTTTTCCATGAAGCGTCAGGGGCTGTGGGCTGACCTTATAGAGATATATAAAATCATAAATCCTGGATAGAATAAATAGACAAGGTCTTTTCCCTGCAGTGGGGGAGTCCCGAACTGGAGGGCATAGGTTTGGGGTGAGAGGGGAAAGATATAAAAGAGACCTAGGGGGCAACGTTTTCACACAGAGAGTGGAGCGTGTATGGAATGAGCTGCCAGAAGAAGTGGTGGAGACTGGTACAATAAAAGCTCTTAAAAGGCATCTGGATGGATCTATGAATAGGAAAGATTTCGAAGGATATGGACCAAGTGTTGCGCATGGGACTGCATTAGGTTAGGGAACCTGTTCAGCATGAACGAGTTGGACAGAAGGCCTTATTTCCTTAGGTCCCTTTTATATCTTTCCCCTCTCACCCTAAGCCTATATCTTCTAGTTCTGGACTCCCCCGCACCAGGGAAAAGACTTTGTCTATTAATCATATCCATGCCTCTCATGATTTTATAAACCTCTATGAGGTCACCCCTCAGCTTTCGACGCTCCAGGGAAAATAGCCCTAGCCTATTCAGCCTCTCCCTATAGCTCAAATCCTCCATTCCTGGCAACATCCTTGTAAATCTTTTCTGAACCCTTTCAAGTTTTGGAATTTCCTTCCAATAGGAAGGAGGCCAGAATTGCATGCAGTGTTCCAAAAGTAGCCTAACCAATATCCTGTACAGCTGCTACTTCACCTCTCAACTCCTATACTGAATGCTCTTACCAATAAAGGAAAGCATACCAAACACCTTCTTCACAATCCTATCTACCTGTGACTCCACTTTCAAGGTGCTATGAACCTGCACTTCAAGGTCTCTCTGTTCAACAACACTGCCTCGGACTTTACCATGAAGTGTTGAAGTCCTGCTGAGATTTGGTCTTCCAAAAAGCAACATCTCGCATTTATCTAAATTAAACTCCATCTGCCACTTCTCAGCCCATAGGCCTATCTGATTAAGGTCCTGTTGTAATCTGAGGTAACCTTCTTTGCTGTCCACTACAC